>NW_027672565.1:0-87465 GCF_964165515.1 Mesoplodon bidens | reverse complement strand
CTACAATGAGGTATCACCTCACACCTGTTAGAATCGGCATCATCAGAAAATCTACAAACAACAAATTCTGGGGAGGGTGTGGACAAAAGGAGCCCTCTTCCACTATTGGTGGGAATGTAAATTGATAGAGTCACTATGGAGAACACTATGGAGTTTCCTTAAAAAATCTAGAAATAGAATTACCATCTGATCCAGCAATTCCACTTCTGGGCATATACCCAAAGAAAACCATAAATCAAAAAGGCACATTCACCACAATGTTCATTGCAGCACTATTTACAATAGCCAGGTAATGGAAGCAAACTAAACGCCCAAAGACAGATGAATGGATAAAGATGGGGTACATATATAAAATGGAATATTACTCGGCCATAAAAAGGAATGAATCTGGGTCATTTGTAGAGACATCGATGGATCTAGAGACAGTCATACAGAATGAAGTAAGTCAGAAAGGGGAAAACAAATATTGTATATTAATGCATATATGTGGAACCTAAAAAATGGTACAGAGGAACTGGTTTGCAGGGAAGAAATAGAGACACAGAGGTAGAGAACAAACGTATGGACACCAAGTGTGGGAAGCCATGGGGTGGTGGTGGTGGGACGAGTTGGGAGATTGAGATTGACCTGTATACATGTATATGCATAAAATACATAACTAATAATAACCCGCTGTATAAAAAAGTAAATAAAATTAAATTTCAAAATGTTAAAATATAAAATTTAAAAATAAAACAGAAAAAAGCTCTTCCCTTCACACAGATGTATTTATAGGAATAAATTATTTCCATGCTTATATCTATAAATACATAAAAGAGGAATAAAAGCTAACTTGAACCATAAACGAAGAAAAACCTGAACCGACCAGTTATACAGAGAAAAACACTATCAGGGCACTTGCTCCAATGGTAAACAATATTGAAATTGTTCAGAGGTGGGGAATCATCTCCCGTACAGCCAGCAACCCACACCCCACACAAGGAGCTTCCTCATTGCAAAGTGGGGGGACCGAGCCGAGGCATCTCTGAACAAAGGTGAGCTGAGCCCCAGGCCAGCTGTTGCTGAACTGTTCCCACCCTTCCCAGGTAAAACACCTGAATATGTACAAGGGCTTGAAAGACTAGAGGAAGGGCCGTGGAGCCACAACAGCGAGAGAACGCAGGCCAACTTGGTGCCTCCAGGCCAGCCAGGGTGGTCCTGGCCCAGGGCACTCTTCCGGAAGCTTTCCATTGTCCTGCCAGAGATACCCCACCTGTCCTGGCCCCCACTGATTTTTTCCTTCCTCACCTCTGTCCGGAGAGAAATTCCAGCGGGAGGTATGGGTGACACATCCTCTTCTTTACAGGTGGCAGCTTGGCAACTCCTGCAGAAAGGCCAGCAGAACTCCACTCACACCGGGCCACCAACAAAGCTGTGGCCCCTCACTCCCTCCCACCAGCACAGCCCCGAGACTGCTCACGGGGCAAAGAATATGGAGGCAGGCACAGCTTCAGGGGCTATTGCTGCCTGGAGCGCTGTTTATATTGACCTCAACCAGGCACACCTGGGGAGGGCCGGCCGGCAGGATAAGGCTGCCCACGTCAGCTAATCCACAACCCTCAGGGAATCACAGTGTTGAAAATGGACCTCGCTAAAGCAGAATAGAAGCCAAGGAAAAAAAGGACACAATGCCATTTGCAGCACCGTAGATGAGCCTAGAGGTTATCACATGACTTGTAGTAAGTCAGAAAGTGAAAGACACATATCGTATCATATCACTTATAGGTGTTACCTAAAAATGGATACCAGGGCAGATATTTCCATGGAGAAGGGCAATCACAGATTCATTAAACAAACTTATGGTTCACCAATGGAAAGGTGTGAGGATGGGTTTCATTACGATATTGGGGTTAACAGACATATACAAACACAGGTGACATATATAATCACCTAAGACCTACGGAATACAAAGAGAGGACTACTCAACATTCTGTCTTAACGTACATGGGCAAAGGATCCCAGGAAGAACAGACATCTGTATATGTGTAAAAGAACCACATCTTCCACACCTACAACAAGCCAAGCATTGTAATCAAACTTGCTGTAATAAAAAATAAAAAATTAAATTAAAAACACGAACAAGAAGTAGTGAGACAAACTTGAGGGGCTTTCTCCTGGCACATTCCATTCTAAATTCCAATCTAGAACAAGACTTCCATTGAGGCTCTGTTGCACTAATAACCTGATTTGAAAGAGAGAACTGCTGCCACCTTGTGGCCGTTTCACACAACAGCAGCTTTAATCCCAGCGCTAAAGGTCAGTTGATATTCAAAATCATTGCAGGCCTGTAAATGACACCTGCCCTGAAAACAAATCCTGGGGTCACATATCGACCAAAAATTTCAAAGGACGTCCATATTTCAAAACGACCGTTTCAAAAGCCATATTTTACGCACATTAGTGTTCTGCTTCTTTGTCTTTCTTTCTTTTTTGGTTAAAAACACGGGAATGGAAAAAGGCATCCCTCAGAAGGGGCGAAAATAGTTGCAAACGAATCAATGGACAAAGGTTTAATCTCCAATATATATAAACAGCTCCTGCAGCTTAATATTAAAAAAACAAACAACCCAATACAAACATGGGCAGAATATCTAAAGAGACGTTTCTTCAAAGAAGACACAGAGATGGCTAAGACGCACATGAAAAGCTGCTCAAGAGCACTAATTATTAGAGAAATGCAAATCAAAACTACAATGAGGTATCACCTCACACCTGTTAGAATCAGCATCATCAGAAAATCTACAGACAACAAATTCTGGGGAGGGTGTGGACAAAAGGAGCCCTCTTCCACTATTGTTGGGAATGTAAATTGATACAGTCACTATGGAGAACAGTATGGAGTTTCCTTAAAAAACCTACAAATAGAAACCTTGACTTTCCCTAACCCTAACCATAGGCTGGAACGGAAACCTACCACCAACCGTGCACCTTATCTACGCGGTACACTAATCCTAATCCGTACGCTGGCACTAACCGGTGAGTCAACATGTACCCTGACACTAACACGTTTCCGTACCCTCAGCTGTGCCCCAAACCTTGCCGTTGCCTATCCTTAACCTTAGCCCGGAACAGAAACCTACCATCAGCCCTACACCTTACCCTAAGCCGTACCCTAATCCTAATCCATACGTCAACACGTACCCTGACCCTAACACGTTTCCGTACCCTCACCTCTGCCATAAACCTTGCCGTTCCCTTACCTTAACCCTAGCCCGGAACGGAAAACTACCACCAACCCTACACCTTACCTTACGCCATACCCTAATCCTAATTCGTATGCTGACACTAACCTGTGCATCAACACGTACCCTGACCCTAACACGTTTCGTACCCTCACCTGTGCCCTAAACTTTGCCAGTCCCTAAACATAACCCTAGACTGGAACGGAAACCTACCACCAACCCTACACCTTACTCTATGCGGTACCCTAATCCTCATGCGTACGCTCACACTAACCCGTGAGTCAACACGTACCCTGAACCTAACACAATTCCGTACCATCACCTGTGCCCTATACCTTGCAATTCGCTATCCCTAACCCTACACCGGAATGTAAACCTACCGCCATCCGTACACCTTACTGTACGCCGTACCCTAATCCTAATGCGTACGATGACACTATTCCATGCATCAACATGCACCATGAACCTAACACGTTTCTGTACCCTCACCTGTGCCCTAAGCCTTGCCGTTCACTAACCCTAACCCTAGCCCTGAACTGAAACCCACCACCAGCCCTACACCATACCCTATGCCTTACCCTACTCCTGGCCTGTATGCTGGCACTGACCCGTGCGTCAGCACGTAGCCTGCCTCACCCAAGTTTCCGTACCCTCACCTGTGCCCTTAGCCTTGCCGTTCCCTAACCCTAACCCTAGCCCAGAACGGAAACCCACCACCAGCCCTACACCTTACCCTACGCCGTACCCTACTCCTGGCCCATACGCTGGCACTGACCCATGCGTCAGCAGGTAGCCTGACCTTCCCACGTTTCCGTACCCTCACCTGTGCCCTAAAACTTGACGTTCCCTAACCCTAATCAAACCCCGGAATGGACACCCACCACCAGTCTTACACCTTACCCTACGCCGTACCCTACTCCTGGTCCACACCCTGGCACTGACCCGTGCTTCAGCATGTAGCCTGACCCTCCCACGTTTCCGTACCCTCACCTGTGCCCTAAGCCTTGCCGTTCCCTAACCCTAACCCTACACTTTACCCTACGCCATACCCTATTCCTGGGCCGTACGCTGGCACTGACACTTGCGTCAGCACGTAGCCTGACCCTCCCACGTTTCTGTACCCTCACCTGTGCCCTAAGCCTTGCCATTCCCTAACCCTAACCCTAGCCGGAAACGGAAACCCACCACCAGCCCTACACCTTACCCTACGCCGTACCCTACTCCTGGGCCGTACACTGGAACTGACCCTTGTGTAAGCACGTAGCCTGCCACTCCCATGTTTCCATACCCTCACCTGTGCCCTAAGCCTTGCCGATCCCTAACCCTAACCCTACCCTGGAACAGAAACCCACCACCAGCCCTACACCTTACCCTACGCCGTACCCTAATTCTGGCGCGTACGCTGGCACTGACCCGTGTGTCAGCACGTAGCGTGCCTCTCCCTCGTTTCAGTACCCTTACCTGTGCCCTAAGCCTTGCCGTTCCCTAACCCTAACCCGGAACAGAAACCCACCAACAGCCCTACACCTTACCCTACTCCGTACCCTAATCCTGGCCCGTACACTGGCACTGAAACGTGCGTCAGCACATAGCCTGACCCTCCCACGTTTCTGTACCCTCAGCTGTGCCCTAAGCCTTGCCGTTCCCTAACCCTAACCCTAGCGCGGAATGGAAACCCACAACTAGCCCTACACCATACTTTACTCCAGACCTGTACGCTGGCACTGACACGTTGGTCAGCACGTAGCCTGCCTCTCCCACGTGTCCCTATGCTCACCTGTTCCCTAAACCTTGCCGTTCCCTAACCCTAACCCTAGCCCGGAACGGAAACCCACCACCAGCCCTACACGTTACCCTATGATGTACCCTACTCCTGGCCCTTACGCTGGCACTGACACGTGCGTCAGCACATAGCCTGACCATCCCACGATCCTCCCAATACAGAAATGGGCAGAAGATCTCAAGAGACGTTTCTTCAAAGAAGACACAGAGATGGCCAAGGCGCACATGAGAAGCTGCTCAAGAGCACTAATTATTAGAGAAATGCAAATCAAAACTACAATGAGGTATCACCTCACACCTGTTAGAATCGGCATCATCAGAAAATCTACAAACAACAAATTCTGGGGAGGGTGTGGACAAAAGGAGCCCTCTTCCACTATTGGTGGGAATGTAAATTGATAGAGTCACTATGGAGAACACTATGGAGTTTCCTTAAAAAATCTAGAAATAGAATTACCATCTGATCCAGCAATTCCACTTCTGGGCATATACCCAAAGAAAACCATAAATCAAAAAGGCACATTCACCACAATGTTCATTGCAGCACTATTTACAATAGCCAGGTAATGGAAGCAAACTAAATGCCCAAAGACAGATGAATGGATAAAGATGGGGTACATATATAAAATGGAATATTACTCGGCCATAAAAAGGAATGAATCTGGGTCATTTGTAGAGACATCGATGGATCTAGAGACAGTCATACAGAATGAAGTAAGTCAGAAAGGGGAAAACAAATATTGTATATTAATGCATATATGTGGAACCTAAAAAATGGTACAGATGAACTGGTTTGCAGGGAAGAAATAGAGACACAGAGGTAGAGAACAAACGTATGGACACCAAGTGTGGGAAGCCATGGGGTGGTGGTGGTGGGACGAGTTGGGAGATTGAGATTGACCTGTATACATGTATATGCATAAAATACATAACTAATAATAACCCGCTGTATAAAAAAGTAAATAAAATTAAATTTCAAAATGTTAAAATATAAAATTTAAAAATAAAACAGAAAAAAGCTCTTCCCTTCACCCAGATGTATTTATAGGAATAAATTATTTCCATGCTTATATCTATAAATACATAAAAGAGGAATAAAAGCTAACTTGAACCATAAACGAAGAAAAACCTGAACCGACCAGTTATACAGAGAAAAACACTATCAGGGCACTGGCTCCAACGGTAAACAATATTGAAATTGTTCAGAGGTGGGGAATCATCTCCCGTACAGCCAGCAACCCACACCCCACACAAGGAGCTTCCTCATTGCAAAGCGGGGGGACCGAGCCGAGGCATCTCTGAACAAAGGTGAGCTGAGCCCCAGGCCAGCTGTTGCTGAACTGTTCCCACCCTTCCCAGGTAAAACACCTGAATATGTACAAGGGCTTGAAAGACTAGAGGAAGGGCCGTGGAGCCACAACAGCGAGAGAACGCAGGCCAACTTGGTGCCTCCAGGCCAGCCAGGGTGGTCCTGGCCCAGGGCACTCTTCCGGAAGCTTTCCATTGTCCTGCCAGAGATACCCCACCTGTCCCGGCCCCCACTGATTTTTTCCTTCCTCACCTCTGTCCGGAGAGAAATTCCAGCGGGAGGTATGGGTGACACATCCTCTTCTTTACAGGTGGCAGCTTGGCAACTCCTGCAGAAAGGCCAGCAGAACTCCACTCACACCGGGCCACCAACAAAGCTGTGGCCCCTCACTCCCTCCCACCAGCACAGCCCCGAGACTGCTCACGGGGCAAAGAATATGGAGGCAGGCACAGCTTCAGGGGCTATTGCTGCCTGGAGCGCTGTTTTTATTGACCTCAACCAGGCACACCTGGGGAGGGCCGGCCGGCAGGATAAGGCTGCCCACGTCAGCTAATCCACAACCCTCAGGGAATCACAGTGTTGAAAATGGACCTCGCTAAAGCAGAATAGAAGCCAAGGAAAAAAAGGACACAATGCCATTTGCAGCACCGTAGATGAGCCTAGAGGTTATCACATGACTTGTAGTAAGTCAGAAAGTGAAAGACACATATCGTATCATATCACTTATAGGTGTTACCTAAAAGTGGATACCAGGGCAGATATTTCCACGGAGAAGGGCAATCACAGATTCATTAAACAAACTTATGGTTCACCAATGGAAAGGTGTGAGGATGGGTTTCATTACGATATTGGGGTTAACAGACATATACAAACACAGGTGACATATATAATCACCTAAGACCTACGGAATACAAAGAGAGGACTACTCAACATTCTGTCTTAACGTACATGGGCAAAGGATCCCAGGAAGAACAGACATCTGTATATGTGTCAAAGAACCACATCTTCCACACCTACAACAAGCCAAGCATTGTAATCAAACTTGCTGTAATAAAAAATAAAAAAATTAAATTAAAAACACGAACAAGAAGTAGTGAGACAAACTTGAGGGGCTTTCTCCTGGCACATTCCATTCTAAATTCCAATCTAGAACAAGACTTCCATTGAGGCTCTGTTGCACTAATAACCTGATTTGAAAGAGAGAACTGCTGCCACCTTGTGGCCGTTTCACACAACAGCAGCTTTAATCCCAGCGCTAAAGGTCAGTTGATATTCAAAATCATTGCAGGCCTGTAAATGACACCTGCCCTGAAAACAAATCCTGGGGTCACATATCGACCAAAAAATTCAAAGGACGTCCATATTTCAAAACGACCGTTTCAAAAGCCATATTTTACGCACATTAGTGTTCTGCTTCTTTGTCTTTCTTTCTTTTTTGGTTAAAAACACGGGAATGGAAAAAGGCATCCCTCAGAAGGGGCGAAAATAGTTGCAAACGAATCAATGGACAAAGGTTTAATCTCCAATATATATAAACAGCTCCTGCAGCTTAATATTAAAAAAACAAACAACCCAATACAAACATGGGCAGAATATCTAAAGAGACGTTTCTTCAAAGAAGACACAGAGATGGCTAAGACGCACATGAAAAGCTGCTCAAGAGCACTAATTATTAGAGAAATGCAAATCAAAACTACAATGAGGTATCACCTCACACCTGTTAGAATCAGCATCATCAGAAAATCTACAGACAACAAATTCTGGGGAGGGTGTGGACAAAAGGAGCCCTCCTCCACTATTGTTGGGAATGTAAATTGATACAGTCACTATGGAGAACAGTATGGAGTTTCCTTAAAAAACCTACAAATAGAAACCTTGACTTTCCCTAACCCTAACCATAGGCTGGAACGGAAACCTACCACCAACCGTGCACCTTATCTACGCGGTACACTAATCCTAATCCGTACGCTGGCACTAACCGGTGAGTCAACATGTACCCTGACACTAACACGTTTCCGTACCCTCAGCTGTGCCCCAAACCTTGCCGTTGCCTATCCTTAACCTTAGCCCGGAACAGAAACCTACCATCAGCCCTACACCTTACCCTAAGCCGTACCCTAATCCTAATCCATACGTCAACACGTACCCTGACCCTAACACGTTTCCGTACCCTCACCTCTGCCATAAACCTTGCCGTTCCCTTACCTTAACCCTAGCCCGGAACGGAAAACTACCACCAACCCTACACCTTACCTTACGCCATACCCTAATCCTAATTCGTATGCTGACACTAACCTGTGCATCAACACGTACCCTGACCCTAACACGTTTCGTACCCTCACCTGTGCCCTAAACTTTGCCAGTCCCTAAACATAACCCTAGACTGGAACGGAAACCTACCACCAACCCTACACCTTACTCTATGCGGTACCCTAATCCTCATGCGTACGCTCACACTAACCCGTGAGTCAACACGTACCCTGAACCTAACACAATTCCGTACCATCACCTGTGCCCTATACCTTGCAATTCGCTATCCCTAACCGAACACCGGAATGTAAACCTACCGCCATCCGTACACCTTACTGTACGCCATACCCTAATCCTAATGCGTACGATGACACTATTCCATGCATCAACATGCACCATGAACCTAACACGTTTCTGTACCCTCACCTGTGCCCTAAGCCTTGCCGTTCACTAACCCTAACCCTAGCCCTGAACTGAAACCCACCACCAGCCCTACACCATACCCTATGCCTTACCCTACTCCTGGCCTGTATGCTGGCACTGACCCGTGCGTCAGCACGTAGCCTGCCTCACCCAAGTTTCCGTACCCTCACCTGTGCCCTTAGCCTTGCCGTTCCCTAACCCTAACCCTAGCCCAGAACGGAAACCCACCACCAGCCCTACACCTTACCCTACGCCGTACCCTACTCCTGGCCCATATGCTGGCACTGACCCATGCGTCAGCAGGTAGCCTGACCCTCCCACGTTTCCGTACCCTCACCTGTGCCCTAAAACTTGACGTTCCCTAACCCTAATCAAACCCCGGAATGGACACCCACCACCAGTCTTACACCTTACCCTACGCCGTACCCTACTCCTGGTCCACACCCTGGCACTGACCCGTGCTTCAGCATGTAGCCTGACCCTCCCACGTTTCCGTACCCTCACCTGTGCCCTAAGCCTTGCCGTTCCCTAACCCTAACCCTACACTTTACCCTACGCCATACCCTATTCCTGGGCCGTACGCTGGCACTGACACTTGCGTCAGCACGTAGCCTGACCCTCCCACGTTTCTGTACCCTCACCTGTGCCCTAAGCCTTGCCATTCCCTAACCCTAACCCTAGCCGGAAACGGAAACCCACCACCAGCCCTACACCTTACCCTACGCCGTACCCTACTCCTGGGCCGTACACTGGAACTGACCCTTGTGTAAGCACGTAGCCTGCCACTCCCATGTTTCCATACCCTCACCTGTGCCCTAAGCCTTGCCGATCCCTAACCCTAACCCTACCCTGGAACAGAAACCCACCACCAGCCCTACACCTTACCCTACGCCGTACCCTAATTCTGGCGCGTACGCTGGCACTGACCCGTGTGTCAGCACGTAGCGTGCCTCTCCCTCGTTTCAGTACCCTTACCTGTGCCCTAAGCCTTGCCGTTCCCTAACCCTAACCCGGAACAGAAACCCACCAACAGCCCTACACCTTACCCTACTCCGTACCCTAATCCTGGCCCGTACACTGGCACTGAAACGTGCGTCAGCACATAGCCTGACCCTCCCACGTTTCTGTACCCTCAGCTGTGCCCTAAGCCTTGCCGTTCCCTAACCCTAACCCTAGCGCGGAATGGAAACCCACAACTAGCCCTACACCATACTTTACTCCAGACCCGTACGCTGGCACTGACACGTTTGTCAGCACGTAGCCTGCCTCTCCCACGTGTCCCTATGCTCACCTGTTCCCTAAACCTTGCCGTTCCCTAACCCTAACCCTAGCCCGGAACGGAAACCCACCACCAGCCCTACACGTTACCCTATGATGTACCCTACTCCTGGCCCTTACGCTGGCACTGACACGTGCGTCAGCACACAGCCTGACCATCCCACGATCCTCCCAATACAGAAATGGGCAGAAGATCTCAAGAGACGTTTCTTCAAAGAAGACACAGAGATGGCCAAGGCGCACATGAGAAGCTGCTCAAGAGCACTAATTATTAGAGAAATGCAAATCAAAACTACAATGAGGTATCACCTCACACCTGTTAGAATCGGCATCATCAGAAAATCTACAAACAACAAATTCTGGGGAGGGTGTGGACAAAAGGAGCCCTCTTCCACTATTGGTGGGAATGTAAATTGATAGAGTCACTATGGAGAACACTATGGAGTTTCCTTAAAAAATCTAGAAATAGAATTACCATCTGATCCAGCAATTCCACTTCTGGGCATATACCCAAAGAAAACCATAAATCAAAAAGGCACATTCACCACAATGTTCATTGCAGCACTATTTACAATAGCCAGGTAATGGAAGCAAACTAAATGCCCAAAGACAGATGAATGGATAAAGATGGGGTACATATATAAAATGGAATATTACTCGGCCATAAAAAGGAATGAATCTGGGTCATTTGTAGAGACATCGATGGATCTAGAGACAGTCATACAGAATGAAGTAAGTCAGAAAGGGGAAAACAAATATTGTATATTAATGCATATATGTGGAACCTAAAAAATGGTACAGATGAACTGGTTTGCAGGGAAGAAATAGAGACACAGAGGTAGAGAACAAACGTATGGACACCAAGTGTGGGAAGCCATGGGGTGGTGGTGGTGGGACGAGTTGGGAGATTGAGATTGACCTGTATACATGTATATGCATAAAATACATAACTAATAATAACCCGCTGTATAAAAAAGTAAATAAAATTAAATTTCAAAATGTTAAAATATAAAATTTAAAAATAAAACAGAAAAAAGCTCTTCCCTTCACACAGATGTATTTATAGGAATAAATTATTTCCATGCTTATATCTATAAATACATAAAAGAGGAATAAAAGCTAACTTGAACCATAAACGAAGAAAAACCTGAACCGACCAGTTATACAGAGAAAAACACTATCAGGGCACTTGCTCCAACGGTAAACAATATTGAAATTGTTCAGAGGTGGGGAATCATCTCCCGTACAGCCAGCAACCCACACCCCACACAAGGAGCTTCCTCATTGCAAAGCGGGGGGACCGAGCCGAGGCATCTCTGAACAAAGGTGAGCTGAGCCCCAGGCCAGCTGTTGCTGAACTGTTCCCACCCTTCCCAGGTAAAACACCTGAATATGTACAAGGGCTTGAAAGACTAGAGGAAGGGCCGTGGAGCCACAACAGCGAGAGAACGCAGGCCAACTTGGTGCCTCCAGGCCAGCCAGGGTGGTCCTGGCCCAGGGCACTCTTCCGGAAGCTTTCCATTGTCCTGCCAGAGATACCCCACCTGTCCTGGCCCCCACTGATTTTTTCCTTCCTCACCTCTGTCCGGAGAGAAATTCCAGCGGGAGGTATGGGTGACACATCCTCTTCTTTACAGGTGGCAGCTTGGCAACTCCTGCAGAAAGGCCAGCAGAACTCCACTCACACCGGGCCACCAACAAAGCTGTGGCCCCTCACTCCCTCCCACCAGCACAGCCCCGAGACTGCTCACGGGGCAAAGAATATGGAGGCAGGCACAGCTTCAGGGGCTATTGCTGCCTGGAGCGCTGTTTATATTGACCTCAACCAGGCACACCTGGGGAGGGCCGGCCGGCAGGATAAGGCTGCCCACGTCAGCTAATCCACAACCCTCAGGGAATCACAGTGTTGAAAATGGACCTCGCTAAAGCAGAATAGAAGCCAAGGAAAAAAAGGACACAATGCCATTTGCAGCACCGTAGATGAGCCTAGAGGTTATCACATGACTTGTAGTAAGTCAGAAAGTGAAAGACACATATCGTATCATATCACTTATAGGTGTTACCTAAAAGTGGATACCAGGGCAGATATTTCCACGGAGAAGGGCAATCACAGATTCATTAAACAAACTTATGGTTCACCAATGGAAAGGTGTGAGGATGGGTTTCATTACGATATTGGGGTTAACAGACATATACAAACACAGGTGACATATATAATCACCTAAGACCTACGGAATACAAAGAGAGGACTACTCAACATTCTGTCTTAACGTACATGGGCAAAGGATCCCAGGAAGAACAGACATCTGTATATGTGTCAAAGAACCACATCTTCCACACCTACAACAAGCCAAGCATTGTAATCAAACTTGCTGTAATAAAAAATAAAAAATTAAATTAAAAACACGAACAAGAAGTAGTGAGACAAACTTGAGGGGCTTTCTCCTGGCACATTCCATTCTAAATTCCAATCTAGAACAAGACTTCCATTGAGGCTCTGTTGCACTAATAACCTGATTTGAAAGAGAGAACTGCTGCCACCTTGTGGCCGTTTCACACAACAGCAGCTTTAATCCCAGCGCTAAAGGTCAGTTGATATTCAAAATCATTGCAGGCCTGTAAATGACACCTGCCCTGAAAACAAATCCTGGGGTCACATATCGACCAAAAAATTCAAAGGACGTCCATATTTCAAAACGACCGTTTCAAAAGCCATATTTTACGCACATTAGTGTTCTGCTTCTTTGTCTTTCTTTCTTTTTTGGTTAAAAACACGGGAATGGAAAAAGGCATCCCTCAGAAGGGGCGAAAATAGTTGCAAACGAATCAATGGACAAAGGTTTAATCTCCAATATATATAAACAGCTCCTGCAGCTTAATATTAAAAAAACAAACAACCCAATACAAACATGGGCAGAATATCTAAAGAGACGTTTCTTCAAAGAAGACACAGAGATGGCTAAGACGCACATGAAAAGCTGCTCAAGAGCACTAATTATTAGAGAAATGCAAATCAAAACTACAATGAGGTATCACCTCACACCTGTTAGAATCAGCATCATCAGAAAATCTACAGACAACAAATTCTGGGGAGGGTGTGGACAAAAGGAGCCCTCTTCCACTATTGTTGGGAATGTAAATTGATACAGTCACTATGGAGAACAGTATGGAGTTTCCTTAAAAAACCTACAAATAGAAACCTTGACTTTCCCTAACCCTAACCATAGGCTGGAACGGAAACCTACCACCAACCGTGCACCTTATCTACGCGGTACACTAATCCTAATCCGTACGCTGGCACTAACCGGTGAGTCAACATGTACCCTGACACTAACACGTTTCCGTACCCTCAGCTGTGCCCCAAACCTTGCTGTTGCCTATCCTTAACCTTAGCCCGGAACAGAAACCTACCATCAGCCCTACACCTTACCCTAAGCCGTACCCTAATCCTAATCCATACGTCAACACGTACCCTGACCCTAACACGTTTCCGTACCCTCACCTCTGCCATAAACCTTGCCGTTCCCTTACCTTAACCCTAGCCCGGAACGGAAAACTACCACCAACCCTACACCTTACCTTACGCCATACCCTAATCCTAATTCGTATGCTGACACTAACCTGTGCATCAACACGTACCCTGACCCTAACACGTTTCGTACCCTCACCTGTGCCCTAAACTTTGCCAGTCCCTAAACATAACCCTAGACTGGAACGGAAACCTACCACCAACCCTACACCTTACTCTATGCGGTACCCTAATCCTCATGCGTACGCTCACACTAACCCGTGAGTCAACACGTACCCTGAACCTAACACAATTCCGTACCATCACCTGTGCCCTATACCTTGCAATTCGCTATCCCTAACCCTACACCGGAATGTAAACCTACCGCCATCCGTACACCTTACTGTACGCCGTACCCTAATCCTAATGCGTACGATGACACTATTCCATGCATCAACATGCACCATGAACCTAACACGTTTCTGTACCCTCACCTGTGCCCTAAGCCTTGCCGTTCACTAACCCTAACCCTAGCCCTGAACTGAAACCCACCACCAGCCCTACACCATACCCTATGCCTTACCCTACTCCTGGCCTGTATGCTGGCACTGACCCGTGCGTCAGCACGTAGCCTGCCTCACCCAAGTTTCCGTACCCTCACCTGTGCCCTTAGCCTTGCCGTTCCCTAACCCTAACCCTAGCCCAGAACGGAAACCCACCACCAGCCCTACACCTTACCCTACGCCGTACCCTACTCCTGGCCCATACGCTGGCACTGACCCATGCGTCAGCAGGTAGCCTGACCCTCCCACGTTTCCGTACCCTCACCTGTGCCCTAAAACTTGACGTTCCCTAACCCTAATCAAACCCCAGAATGGACACCCACCACCAGTCTTACACCTTACCCTACGCCGTACCCTACTCCTGGTCCACACCCTGGCACTGACCCGTGCTTCAGCATGTAGCCTGACCCTCCCACGTTTCCGTACCCTCACCTGTGCCCTAAGCCTTGCCGTTCCCTAACCCTAACCCTACACTTTACCCTACGCCATACCCTATTCCTGGGCCGTACGCTGGCACTGACACTTGCGTCAGCACGTAGCCTGACCCTCCCACGTTTCTGTACCCTCACCTGTGCCCTAAGCCTTGCCATTCCCTAACCCTAACCCTAGCCGGAAACGGAAACCCACCACCAGCCCTACACCTTACCCTACGCCGTACCCTACTCCTGGGCCGTACACTGGAACTGACCCTTGTGTAAGCACGTAGCCTGCCACTCCCATGTTTCCATACCCTCACCTGTGCCCTAAGCCTTGCCGATCCCTAACCCTAACCCTACCCTGGAACAGAAACCCACCACCAGCCCTACACCTTACCCTACGCCGTACCCTAATTCTGGCGCGTACGCTGGCACTGACCCGTGTGTCAGCACGTAGCGTGCCTCTCCCTCGTTTCAGTACCCTTACCTGTGCCCTAAGCCTTGCCGTTCCCTAACCCTAACCCGGAACAAAAACCCACCAACAGCCCTACACCTTACCCTACTCCGTACCCTAATCCTGGCCCGTACACTGGCACTGAAACGTGCGTCAGCACATAGCCTGACCCTCCCACGTTTCTGTACCCTCAGCTGTGCCCTAAGCCTTGCCGTTCCCTAACCCTAACCCTAGCGCGGAATGGAAACCCACAACTAGCCCTACACCATACTTTACTCCAGACCTGTACGCTGGCACTGACACGTTTGTCAGCACGTAGCCTGCCTCTCCCACGTGTCCCTATGCTCACCTGTTCCCTAAACCTTGCCGTTCCCTAACCCTAACCCTAGCCCGGAACGGAAACCCACCACCAGCCCTACACGTTACCCTATGATGTACCCTACTCCTGGCCCTTACGCTGGCACTGACACGTGCGTCAGCACATAGCCTGACCATCCCACGATCCTCCCAATACAGAAATGGGCAGAAGATCTCAAGAGACGTTTCTTCAAAGAAGACACAGAGATGGCCAAGGCGCACATGAGAAGCTGCTCAAGAGCACTAATTATTAGAGAAATGCAAATCAAAACTACAATGAGGTATCACCTCACACCTGTTAGAATCGGCATCATCAGAAAATCTACAAACAACAAATTCTGGGGAGGGTGTGGACAAAAGGAGCCCTCTTCCACTATTGGTGGGAATGTAAATTGATAGAGTCACTATGGAGAACACTATGGAGTTTCCTTAAAAAATCTAGAAATAGAATTACCATCTGATCCAGCAATTCCACTTCTGGGCATATACCCAAAGAAAACCATAAATCAAAAAGGCACATTCACCACAATGTTCATTGCAGCACTATTTACAATAGCCAGGTAATGGAAGCAAACTAAATGCCCAAAGACAGATGAATGGATAAAGATGGGGTACATATATAAAATGGAATATTACTCGGCCATAAAAAGGAATGAATCTGGGTCATTTGTAGAGACATCGATGGATCTAGAGACAGTCATACAGAATGAAGTAAGTCAGAAAGGGGAAAACAAATATTGTATATTAATGCATATATGTGGAACCTAAAAAATGGTACAGATGAACTGGTTTGCAGGGAAGAAATAGAGACACAGAGGTAGAGAACAAACGTATGGACACCAAGTGTGGGAAGCCATGGGGTGGTGGTGGTGGGACGAGTTGGGAGATTGAGATTGACCTGTATACATGTATATGCATAAAATACATAACTAATAATAACCCGCTGTATAAAAAAGTAAATAAAATTAAATTTCAAAATGTTAAAATATAAAATTTAAAAATAAAACAGAAAAAAGCTCTTCCCTTCACCCAGATGTATTTATAGGAATAAATTATTTCCATGCTTATATCTATAAATACATAAAAGAGGAATAAAAGCTAACTTGAACCATAAACGAAGAAAAACCTGAACCGACCAGTTATACAGAGAAAAACACTATCAGGGCACTGGCTCCAACGGTAAACAATATTGAAATTGTTCAGAGGTGGGGAATCATCTCCCGTACAGCCAGCAACCCACACCCCACACAAGGAGCTTCCTCATTGCAAAGCGGGGGGACCGAGCCGAGGCATCTCTGAACAAAGGTGAGCTGAGCCCCAGGCCAGCTGTTGCTGAACTGTTCCCACCCTTCCCAGGTAAAACACCTGAATATGTACAAGGGCTTGAAAGACTAGAGGAAGGGCCGTGGAGCCACAACAGCGAGAGAACGCAGGCCAACTTGGTGCCTCCAGGCCAGCCAGGGTGGTCCTGGCCCAGGGCACTCTTCCGGAAGCTTTCCATTGTCCTGCCAGAGATACCCCACCTGTCCCGGCCCCCACTGATTTTTTCCTTCCTCACCTCTGTCCGGAGAGAAATTCCAGCGGGAGGTATGGGTGACACATCCTCTTCTTTACAGGTGGCAGCTTGGCAACTCCTGCAGAAAGGCCAGCAGAACTCCACTCACACCGGGCCACCAACAAAGCTGTGGCCCCTCACTCCCTCCCACCAGCACAGCCCCGAGACTGCTCACGGGGCAAAGAATATGGAGGCAGGCACAGCTTCAGGGGCTATTGCTGCCTGGAGCGCTGTTTATATTGACCTCAACCAGGCACACCTGGGGAGGGCCGGCCGGCAGGATAAGGCTGCCCACGTCAGCTAATCCACAACCCTCAGGGAATCACAGTGTTGAAAATGGACCTCGCTAAAGCAGAATAGAAGCCAAGGAAAAAAAGGACACAATGCCATTTGCAGCACCGTAGATGAGCCTAGAGGTTATCACATGACTTGTAGTAAGTCAGAAAGTGAAAGACACATATCGTATCATATCACTTATAGGTGTTACCTAAAAATGGATACCAGGGCAGATATTTCCACGGAGAAGGGCAATCACAGATTCATTAAACAAACTTATGGTTCACCAATGGAAAGGTGTGAGGATGGGTTTCATTACGATATTGGGGTTAACAGACATATACAAACACAGGTGACATATATAATCACCTAAGACCTACGGAATACAAAGAGAGGACGACTCAACATTCTGTCTTAACGTACATGGGCAAAGGATCCCAGGAAGAACAGACATCTGTATATGTGTCAAAGAACCACATCTTCCACACCTACAACAAGCCAAGCATTGTAATCAAACTTGCTGTAATAAAAAATAAAAAAATTAAATTAAAAACACGAACAAGAAGTAGTGAGACAAACTTGAGGGGCTTTCTCCTGGCACATTCCATTCTAAATTCCAATCTAGAACAAGACTTCCATTGAGGCTCTGTTGCACTAATAACCTGATTTGAAAGAGAGAACTGCTGCCACCTTGTGGCCGTTTCACACAACAGCAGCTTTAATCCCAGCGCTAAAGGTCAGTTGATATTCAAAATCATTGCAGGCCTGTAAATGACACCTGCCCTGAAAACAAATCCTGGGGTCACATATCGACCAAAAAATTCAAAGGACGTCCATATTTCAAAACGACCGTTTCAAAAGCCATATTTTACGCACATTAGTGTTCTGCTTCTTTGTCTTTCTTTCTTTTTTGGTTAAAAACACGGGAATGGAAAAAGGCATCCCTCAGAAGGGGCGAAAATAGTTGCAAACGAATCAATGGACAAAGGTTTAATCTCCAATATATATAAACAGCTCCTGCAGCTTAATATTAAAAAAACAAACAACCCAATACAAACATGGGCAGAATATCTAAAGAGACGTTTCTTCAAAGAAGACACAGAGATGGCTAAGACGCACATGAAAAGCTGCTCAAGAGCACTAATTATTAGAGAAATGCAAATCAAAACTACAATGAGGTATCACCTCACACCTGTTAGAATCAGCATCATCAGAAAATCTACAGACAACAAATTCTGGGGAGGGTGTGGACAAAAGGAGCCCTCTTCCACTATTGTTGGGAATGTAAATTGATACAGTCACTATGGAGAACAGTATGGAGTTTCCTTAAAAAACCTACAAATAGAAACCTTGACTTTCCCTAACCCTAACCATAGGCTGGAACGGAAACCTACCACCAACCGTGCACCTTATCTACGCGGTACACTAATCCTAATCCGTACGCTGGCACTAACCGGTGAGTCAACATGTACCCTGACACTAACACGTTTCCGTACCCTCAGCTGTGCCCCAAACCTTGCCGTTGCCTATCCTTAACCTTAGCCCGGAACAGAAACCTACCATCAGCCCTACACCTTACCCTAAGCCGTACCCTAATCCTAATCCATACGTCAACACGTACCCTGACCCTAACACGTTTCCGTACCCTCACCTCTGCCATAAACCTTGCCGTTCCCTTACCTTAACCCTAGCCCGGAACGGAAAACTACCACCAACCCTACACCTTACCTTACGCCATACCCTAATCCTAATTCGTATGCTGACACTAACCTGTGCATCAACACGTACCCTGACCCTAACACGTTTCGTACCCTCACCTGTGCCCTAAACTTTGCCAGTCCCTAAACATAACCCTAGACTGGAACGGAAACCTACCACCAACCCTACACCTTACTCTATGCGGTACCCTAATCCTCATGCGTACGCTCACACTAACCCGTGAGTCAACACGTACCCTGAACCTAACACAATTCCGTACCATCACCTGTGCCCTATACCTTGCAATTCGCTATCCCTAACCCTACACCGGAATGTAAACCTACCGCCATCCGTACACCTTACTGTACGCCGTACCCTAATCCTAATGCGTACGATGACACTATTCCATGCATCAACATGCACCATGAACCTAACACGTTTCTGTACCCTCACCTGTGCCCTAAGCCTTGCCGTTCACTAACCCTAACCCTAGCCCTGAACTGAAACCCACCACCAGCCCTACACCATACCCTATGCCTTACCCTACTCCTGGCCTGTATGCTGGCACTGACCCGTGCGTCAGCACGTAGCCTGCCTCACCCAAGTTTCCGTACCCTCACCTGTGCCCTTAGCCTTGCCGTTCCCTAACCCTAACCCTAGCCCAGAACGGAAACCCACCACCAGCCCTACACCTTACCCTACGCCGTACCCTACTCCTGGCCCATACGCTGGCACTGACCCATGCGTCAGCAGGTAGCCTGACCCTCCCACGTTTCCGTACCCTCACCTGTGCCCTAAAACTTGACGTTCCCTAACCCTAATCAAACCCCGGAATGGACACCCACCACCAGTCTTACACCTTACCCTACGCCGTACCCTACTCCTGGTCCACACCCTGGCACTGACCCGTGCTTCAGCATGTAGCCTGACCCTCCCACGTTTCCGTACCCTCACCTGTGCCCTAAGCCTTGCCGTTCCCTAACCCTAACCCTACACTTTACCCTACGCCATACCCTATTCCTGGGCCGTACGCTGGCACTGACACTTGCGTCAGCACGTAGCCTGACCCTCCCACGTTTCTGTACCCTCACCTGTGCCCTAAGCCTTGCCATTCCCTAACCCTAACCCTAGCCGGAAACGGAAACCCACCACCAGCCCTACACCTTACCCTACGCCGTACCCTACTCCTGGGCCGTACACTGGAACTGACCCTTGTGTAAGCACGTAGCCTGCCACTCCCATGTTTCCATACCCTCACCTGTGCCCTAAGCCTTGCCGATCCCTAACCCTAACCCTACCCTGGAACAGAAACCCACCACCAGCCCTACACCTTACCCTACGCCGTACCCTAATTCTGGCGCGTACGCTGGCACTGACCCGTGTGTCAGCACGTAGCGTGCCTCTCCCTCGTTTCAGTACCCTTACCTGTGCCCTAAGCCTTGCCGTTCCCTAACCCTAACCCGGAACAGAAACCCACCAACAGCCCTACACCTTACCCTACTCCGTACCCTAATCCTGGCCCGTACACTGGCACTGAAACGTGCGTCAGCACATAGCCTGACCCTCCCACGTTTCTGTACCCTCAGCTGTGCCCTAAGCCTTGCCGTTCCCTAACCCTAACCCTAGCGCGGAATGGAAACCCACAACTAGCCCTACACCATACTTTACTCCAGACCCGTACGCTGGCACTGACACGTTTGTCAGCACGTAGCCTGCCTCTCCCACGTGTCCCTATGCTCACCTGTTCCCTAAACCTTGCCGTTCCCTAACCCTAACCCTAGCCCGGAACGGAAACCCACCACCAGCCCTACACGTTACCCTATGATGTACCCTACTCCTGGCCCTTACGCTGGCACTGACACGTGCGTCAGCACACAGCCTGACCATCCCACGATCCTCCCAATACAGAAATGGGCAGAAGATCTCAAGAGACGTTTCTTCAAAGAAGACACAGAGATGGCCAAGGCGCACATGAGAAGCTGCTCAAGAGCACTAATTATTAGAGAAATGCAAATCAAAACTACAATGAGGTATCACCTCACACCTGTTAGAATCGGCATCATCAGAAAATCTACAAACAACAAATTCTGGGGAGGGTGTGGACAAAAGGAGCCCTCTTCCACTATTGGTGGGAATGTAAATTGATAGAGTCACTATGGAGAACACTATGGAGTTTCCTTAAAAAATCTAGAAATAGAATTACCATCTGATCCAGCAATTCCACTTCTGGGCATATACCCAAAGAAAACCATAAATCAAAAAGGCACATTCACCACAATGTTCATTGCAGCACTATTTACAATAGCCAGGTAATGGAAGCAAACTAAATGCCCAAAGACAGATGAATGGATAAAGATGGGGTACATATATAAAATGGAATATTACTCGGCCATAAAAAGGAATGAATCTGGGTCATTTGTAGAGACATCGATGGATCTAGAGACAGTCATACAGAATGAAGTAAGTCAGAAAGGGGAAAACAAATATTGTATATTAATGCATATATGTGGAACCTAAAAAATGGTACAGATGAACTGGTTTGCAGGGAAGAAATAGAGACACAGAGGTAGAGAACAAACGTATGGACACCAAGTGTGGGAAGCCATGGGGTGGTGGTGGTGGGACGAGTTGGGAGATTGAGATTGACCTGTATACATGTATATGCATAAAATACATAACTAATAATAACCCGCTGTATAAAAAAGTAAATAAAATTAAATTTCAAAATGTTAAAATATAAAATTTAAAAATAAAACAGAAAAAAGCTCTTCCCTTCACACAGATGTATTTATAGGAATAAATTATTTCCATGCTTATATCTATAAATACATAAAAGAGGAATAAAAGCTAACTTGAACCATAAACGAAGAAAAACCTGAACCGACCAGTTATACAGAGAAAAACACTATCAGGGCACTTGCTCCAACGGTAAACAATATTGAAATTGTTCAGAGGTGGGGAATCATCTCCCGTACAGCCAGCAACCCACACCCCACACAAGGAGCTTCCTCATTGCAAAGCGGGGGGACCGAGCCGAGGCATCTCTGAACAAAGGTGAGCTGAGCCCCAGGCCAGCTGTTGCTGAACTGTTCCCACCCTTCCCAGGTAAAACACCTGAATATGTACAAGGGCTTGAAAGACTAGAGGAAGGGCCGTGGAGCCACAACAGCGAGAGAACGCAGGCCAACTTGGTGCCTCCAGGCCAGCCAGGGTGGTCCTGGCCCAGGGCACTCTTCCGGAAGCTTTCCATTGTCCTGCCAGAGATACCCCACCTGTCCTGGCCCCCACTGATTTTTTCCTTCCTCACCTCTGTCCGGAGAGAAATTCCAGCGGGAGGTATGGGTGACACATCCTCTTCTTTACAGGTGGCAGCTTGGCAACTCCTGCAGAAAGGCCAGCAGAACTCCACTCACACCGGGCCACCAACAAAGCTGTGGCCCCTCACTCCCTCCCACCAGCACAGCCCCGAGACTGCTCACGGGGCAAAGAATATGGAGGCAGGCACAGCTTCAGGGGCTATTGCTGCCTGGAGCGCTGTTTATATTGACCTCAACCAGGCACACTTGGGGAGGGCCGGCCGGCAGGATAAGGCTGCCCACGTCAGCTAATCCACAACCCTCAGGGAATCACAGTGTTGAAAATGGACCTCGCTAAAGCAGAATAGAAGCCAAGGAAAAAAAGGACACAATGCCATTTGCAGCACCGTAGATGAGCCTAGAGGTTATCACATGACTTGTAGTAAGTCAGAAAGTGAAAGACACATATCGTATCATATCACTTATAGGTGTTACCTAAAAATGGATACCAGGGCAGATATTTCCACGGAGAAGGGCAATCACAGATTCATTAAACAAACTTATGGTTCACCAATGGAAAGGTGTGAGGATGGGTTTCATTACGATATTGGGGTTAACAGACATATACAAACACAGGTGACATATATAATCACCTAAGACCTACGGAATACAAAGAGAGGACTACTCAACATTCTGTCTTAACGTACATGGGCAAAGGATCCCAGGAAGAACAGACATCTGTATATGTGTCAAAGAACCACATCTTCCACACCTACAACAAGCCAAGCATTGTAATCAAACTTGCTGTAATAAAAAATAAAAAAATTAAATTAAAAACACGAACAAGAAGTAGTGAGACAAACTTGAGGGGCTTTCTCCTGGCACATTCCATTCTAAATTCCAATCTAGAACAAGACTTCCATTGAGGCTCTGTTGCACTAATAACCTGATTTGAAAGAGAGAACTGCTGCCACCTTGTGGCCGTTTCACACAACAGCAGCTTTAATCCCAGCGCTAAAGGTCAGTTGATATTCAAAATCATTGCAGGCCTGTAAATGACACCTGCCCTGAAAACAAATCCTGGGGTCACATATCGACCAAAAAATTCAAAGGACGTCCATATTTCAAAACGACCGTTTCAAAAGCCATATTTTACGCACATTAGTGTTCTGCTTCTTTGTCTTTCTTTCTTTTTTGGTTAAAAACACGGGAATGGAAAAAGGCATCCCTCAGAAGGGGCGAAAATAGTTGCAAACGAATCAATGGACAAAGGTTTAATCTCCAATATATATAAACAGCTCCTGCAGCTTAATATTAAAAAAACAAACAACCCAATACAAACATGGGCAGAATATCTAAAGAGACGTTTCTTCAAAGAAGACACAGAGATGGCTAAGACGCACATGAAAAGCTGCTCAAGAGCACTAATTATTAGAGAAATGCAAATCAAAACTACAATGAGGTATCACCTCACACCTGTTAGAATCAGCATCATCAGAAAATCTACAGACAACAAATTCTGGGGAGGGTGTGGACAAAAGGAGCCCTCTTCCACTATTGTTGGGAATGTAAATTGATACAGTCACTATGGAGAACAGTATGGAGTTTCCTTAAAAAACCTACAAATAGAAACCTTGACTTTCCCTAACCCTAACCATAGGCTGGAACGGAAACCTACCACCAACCGTGCACCTTATCTACGCGGTACACTAATCCTAATCCGTACGCTGGCACTAACCGGTGAGTCAACATGTACCCTGACACTAACACGTTTCCGTACCCTCAGCTGTGCCCCAAACCTTGCCGTTGCCTATCCTTAACCTTAGCCCGGAACAGAAACCTACCATCAGCCCTACACCTTACCCTAAGCCGTACCCTAATCCTAATCCATACGTCAACACGTACCCTGACCCTAACACGTTTCCGTACCCTCACCTCTGCCATAAACCTTGCCGTTCCCTTACCTTAACCCTAGCCCGGAACGGAAAACTACCACCAACCCTACACCTTACCTTACGCCATACCCTAATCCTAATTCGTATGCTGACACTAACCTGTGCATCAACACGTACCCTGACCCTAACACGTTTCGTACCCTCACCTGTGCCCTAAACTTTGCCAGTCCCTAAACATAACCCTAGACTGGAACGGAAACCTACCACCAACCCTACACCTTACTCTATGCGGTACCCTAATCCTCATGCGTACGCTCACACTAACCCGTGAGTCAACACGTACCCTGAACCTAACACAATTCCGTACCATCACCTGTGCCCTATACCTTGCAATTCGCTATCCCTAACCCTACACCGGAATGTAAACCTACCGCCATCCGTACACCTTACTGTACGCCGTACCCTAATCCTAATGCGTACGATGACACTATTCCATGCATCAACATGCACCATGAACCTAACACGTTTCTGTACCCTCACCTGTGCCCTAAGCCTTGCCGTTCACTAACCCTAACCCTAGCCCTGAACTGAAACCCACCACCAGCCCTACACCATACCCTATGCCTTACCCTACTCCTGGCCTGTATGCTGGCACTGACCCGTGCGTCAGCACGTAGCCTGCCTCACCCAAGTTTCCGTACCCTCACCTGTGCCCTTAGCCTTGCCGTTCCCTAACCCTAACCCTAGCCCAGAACGGAAACCCACCACCAGCCCTACACCTTACCCTACGCCGTACCCTACTCCTGGCCCATACGCTGGCACTGACCCATGCGTCAGCAGGTAGCCTGACCCTCCCACGTTTCCGTACCCTCACCTGTGCCCTAAAACTTGACGTTCCCTAACCCTAATCAAACCCCGGAATGGACACCCACCACCAGTCTTACACCTTACCCTACGCCGTACCCTACTCCTGGTCCACACCCTGGCACTGACCCGTGCTTCAGCATGTAGCCTGACCCTCCCACGTTTCCGTACCCTCACCTGTGCCCTAAGCCTTGCCGTTCCCTAACCCTAACCCTACACTTTACCCTACGCCATACCCTATTCCTGGGCCGTACGCTGGCACTGACACTTGCGTCAGCACGTAGCCTGACCCTCCCACGTTTCTGTACCCTCACCTGTGCCCTAAGCCTTGCCATTCCCTAACCCTAACCCTAGCCGGAAACGGAAACCCACCACCAGCCCTACACCTTACCCTACGCCGTACCCTACTCCTGGGCCGTACACTGGAACTGACCCTTGTGTAAGCACGTAGCCTGCCACTCCCATGTTTCCATACCCTCACCTGTGCCCTAAGCCTTGCCGATCCCTAACCCTAACCCTACCCTGGAACAGAAACCCACCACCAGCCCTACACCTTACCCTACGCCGTACCCTAATTCTGGCGCGTACGCTGGCACTGACCCGTGTGTCAGCACGTAGCGTGCCTCTCCCTCGTTTCAGTACCCTTACCTGTGCCCTAAGCCTTGCCGTTCCCTAACCCTAACCCGGAACAGAAACCCACCAACAGCCCTACACCTTACCCTACTCCGTACCCTAATCCTGGCCCGTACACTGGCACTGAAACGTGCGTCAGCACATAGCCTGACCCTCCCACGTTTCTGTACCCTCAGCTGTGCCCTAAGCCTTGCCGTTCCCTAACCCTAACCCTAGCGCGGAATGGAAACCCACAACTAGCCCTACACCATACTTTACTCCAGACCCGTACGCTGGCACTGACACGTTTGTCAGCACGTAGCCTGCCTCTCCCACGTGTCCCTATGCTCACCTGTTCCCTAAACCTTGCCGTTCCCTAACCCTAACCCTAGCCCGGAACGGAAACCCACCACCAGCCCTACACGTTACCCTATGATGTACCCTACTCCTGGCCCTTATGCTGGCACTGACACGTGCGTCAGCACACAGCCTGACCATCCCACGATCCTCCCAATACAGAAATGGGCAGAAGATCTCAAGAGACGTTTCTTCAAAGAAGACACAGAGATGGCCAAGGCGCACATGAGAAGCTGCTCAAGAGCACTAATTATTAGAGAAATGCAAATCAAAACTACAATGAGGTATCACCTCACACCTGTTAGAATCGGCATCATCAGAAAATCTACAAACAACAAATTCTGGGGAGGGTGTGGACAAAAGGAGCCCTCTTCCACTATTGGTGGGAATGTAAATTGATAGAGTCACTATGGAGAACACTATGGAGTTTCCTTAAAAAATCTAGAAATAGAATTACCATCTGATCCAGCAATTCCACTTCTGGGCATATACCCAAAGAAAACCATAAATCAAAAAGGCACATTCACCACAATGTTCATTGCAGCACTATTTACAATAGCCAGGTAATGGAAGCAAACTAAATGCCCAAAGACAGATGAATGGATAAAGATGGGGTACATATATAAAATGGAATATTACTCGGCCATAAAAAGGAATGAATCTGGGTCATTTGTAGAGACATCGATGGATCTAGAGACAGTCATACAGAATGAAGTAAGTCAGAAAGGGGAAAACAAATATTGTATATTAATGCATATATGTGGAACCTAAAAAATGGTACAGATGAACTGGTTTGCAGGGAAGAAATAGAGACACAGAGGTAGAGAACAAACGTATGGACACCAAGTGTGGGAAGCCATGGGGTGGTGGTGGTGGGACGAGTTGGGAGATTGAGATTGACCTGTATACATGTATATGCATAAAATACATAACTAATAATAACCCGCTGTATAAAAAAGTAAATAAAATTAAATTTCAAAATGTTAAAACATAAAATTTAAAAATAAAACAGAAAAAAGCTCTTCCCTTCACACAGATGTATTTATAGGAATAAATTATTTCCATGCTTATATCTATAAATACATAAAAGAGGAATAAAAGCTAACTTGAACCATAAACGAAGAAAAACCTGAACCGACCAGTTATACAGAGAAAAACACTATCAGGGCACTTGCTCCAACGGTAAACAATATTGAAATTGTTCAGAGGTGGGGAATCATCTCCCGTACAGCCAGCAACCCACACCCCACACAAGGAGCTTCCTCATTGCAAAGCGGGGGGACCGAGCCGAGGCATCTCTGAACAAAGGTGAGCTGAGCCCCAGGCCAGCTGTTGCTGAACTGTTCCCACCCTTCCCAGGTAAAACACCTGAATATGTACAAGGGCTTGAAAGACTAGAGGAAGGGCCGTGGAGCCACAACAGCGAGAGAACGCAGGCCAACTTGGTGCCTCCAGGCCAGCCAGGGTGGTCCTGGCCCAGGGCACTCTTCCGGAAGCTTTCCATTGTCCTGCCAGAGATACCCCACCTGTCCCGGCCCCCACTGATTTTTTCCTTCCTCACCTCTGTCCGGAGAGAAATTCCAGCGGGAGGTATGGGTGACACATCCTCTTCTTTACAGGTGGCAGCTTGGCAACTCCTGCAGAAAGGCCAGCAGAACTCCACTCACACCGGGCCACCAACAAAGCTGTGGCCCCTCACTCCCTCCCACCAGCACAGCCCCGAGACTGCTCACGGGGCAAAGAATATGGAGGCAGGCACAGCTTCAGGGGCTATTGCTGCCTGGAGCGCTGTTTATATTGACCTCAACCAGGCACACCTGGGGAGGGCCGGCCGGCAGGATAAGGCTGCCCACGTCAGCTAATCCACAACCCTCAGGGAATCACAGTGTTGAAAATGGACCTCGCTAAAGCAGAATAGAAGCCAAGGAAAAAAAGGACACAATGCCATTTGCAGCACCGTAGATGAGCCTAGAGGTTATCACATGACTTGTAGTAAGTCAGAAAGTGAAAGACACATATCGTATCATATCACTTATAGGTGTTACCTAAAAATGGATACCAGGGCAGATATTTCCACGGAGAAGGGCAATCACAGATTCATTAAACAAACTTATGGTTCACCAATGGAAAGGTGTGAGGATGGGTTTCATTACGATATTGGGGTTAACAGACATATACAAACACAGGTGACATATATAATCACCTAAGACCTACGGAATACAAAGAGAGGACTACTCAACATTCTGTCTTAACGTACATGGGCAAAGGATCCCAGGAAGAACAGACATCTGTATATGTGTAAAAGAACCACATCTTCCACACCTACAACAAGCCAAGCATTGTAATCAAACTTGCTGTAATAAAAAATAAAAAATTAAATTAAAAACACGAACAAGAAGTAGTGAGACAAACTTGAGGGGCTTTCTCCTGGCACATTCCATTCTAAATTCCAATCTAGAACAAGACTTCCATTGAGGCTCTGTTGCACTAATAACCTGATTTGAAAGAGAGAACTGCTGCCACCTTGTGGCCGTTTCACACAACAGCAGCTTTAATCCCAGCGCTAAAGGTCAGTTGATATTCAAAATCATTGCAGGCCTGTAAATGACACCTGCCCTGAAAACAAATCCTGGGGTCACATATCGACCAAAAAATTCAAAGGACGTCCATATTTCAAAACGACCGTTTCAAAAGCCATATTTTACGCACATTAGTGTTCTGCTTCTTTGTCTTTCTTTCTTTTTTGGTTAAAAACACGGGAATGGAAAAAGGCATCCCTCAGAAGGGGCGAAAATAGTTGCAAACGAATCAATGGACAAAGGTTTAATCTCCAATATATATAAACAGCTCCTGCAGCTTAATATTAAAAAAACAAACAACCCAATACAAACATGGGCAGAATATCTAAAGAGACGTTTCTTCAAAGAAGACACAGAGATGGCTAAGACGCACATGAAAAGCTGCTCAAGAGCACTAATTATTAGAGAAATGCAAATCAAAACTACAATGAGGTATCACCTCACACCTGTTAGAATCAGCATCATCAGAAAATCTACAGACAACAAATTCTGGGGAGGGTGTGGACAAAAGGAGCCCTCTTCCACTATTGTTGGGAATGTAAATTGATACAGTCACTATGGAGAACAGTATGGAGTTTCCTTAAAAAACCTACAAATAGAAACCTTGACTTTCCCTAACCCTAACCATAGGCTGGAACGGAAACCTACCACCAACCGTGCACCTTATCTACGCGGTACACTAATCCTAATCCGTACGCTGGCACTAACCGGTGAGTCAACATGTACCCTGACACTAACACGTTTCCGTACCCTCAGCTGTGCCCCAAACCTTGCCGTTGCCTATCCTTAACCTTAGCCCGGAACAGAAACCTACCATCAGCCCTACACCTTACCCTAAGCCGTACCCTAATCCTAATCCATACGTCAACACGTACCCTGACCCTAACACGTTTCCGTACCCTCACCTCTGCCATAAACCTTGCCGTTCCCTTACCTTAACCCTAGCCCGGAACGGAAAACTACCACCAACCCTACACCTTACCTTACGCCATACCCTAATCCTAATTCGTATGCTGACACTAACCTGTGCATCAACACGTACCCTGACCCTAACACGTTTCGTACCCTCACCTGTGCCCTAAACTTTGCCAGTCCCTAAACATAACCCTAGACTGGAACGGAAACCTACCACCAACCCTACACCTTACTCTATGCGGTACCCTAATCCTCATGCGTACGCTCACACTAACCCGTGAGTCAACACGTACCCTGAACCTAACACAATTCCGTACCATCACCTGTGCCCTATACCTTGCAATTCGCTATCCCTAACCCTACACCGGAATGTAAACCTACCGCCATCCGTACACCTTACTGTACGCCGTACCCTAATCCTAATGCGTACGATGACACTATTCCATGCATCAACATGCACCATGAACCTAACACGTTTCTGTACCCTCACCTGTGCCCTAAGCCTTGCCGTTCACTAACCCTAACCCTAGCCCTGAACTGAAACCCACCACCAGCCCTACACCATACCCTATGCCTTACCCTACTCCTGGCCTGTATGCTGGCACTGACCCGTGCGTCAGCACGTAGCCTGCCTCACCCAAGTTTCCGTACCCTCACCTGTGCCCTTAGCCTTGCCGTTCCCTAACCCTAACCCTAGCCCAGAACGGAAACCCACCACCAGCCCTACACCTTACCCTACGCCGTACCCTACTCCTGGCCCATACGCTGGCACTGACCCATGCGTCAGCAGGTAGCCTGACCCTCCCACGTTTCCGTACCCTCACCTGTGCCCTAAAACTTGACGTTCCCTAACCCTAATCAAACCCCGGAATGGACACCCACCACCAGTCTTACACCTTACCCTACGCCGTACCCTACTCCTGGTCCACACCCTGGCACTGACCCGTGCTTCAGCATGTAGCCTGACCCTCCCACGTTTCCGTACCCTCACCTGTGCCCTAAGCCTTGCCGTTCCCTAACCCTAACCCTACACTTTACCCTACGCCATACCCTATTCCTGGGCCGTACGCTGGCACTGACACTTGCGTCAGCACGTAGCCTGACCCTCCCACGTTTCTGTACCCTCACCTGTGCCCTAAGCCTTGCCATTCCCTAACCCTAACCCTAGCCGGAAACGGAAACCCACCACCAGCCCTACACCTTACCCTACGCCGTACCCTACTCCTGGGCCGTACACTGGAACTGACCCTTGTGTAAGCACGTAGCCTGCCACTCCCATGTTTCCATACCCTCACCTGTGCCCTAAGCCTTGCCGATCCCTAACCCTAACCCGACCCTGGAACAGAAACCCACCACCAGCCCTACACCTTACCCTACGCCGTACCCTAATTCTGGCGCGTACGCTGGCACTGACCCGTGTGTCAGCACGTAGCGTGCCTCTCCCTCGTTTCAGTACCCTTACCTGTGCCCTAAGCCTTGCCGTTCCCTAACCCTAACCCGGAACAGAAACCCACCAACAGCCCTACACCTTACCCTACTCCGTACCCTAATCCTGGCCCGTACACTGGCACTGAAACGTGCGTCAGCACATAGCCTGACCCTCCCACGTTTCTGTACCCTCAGCTGTGCCCTAAGCCTTGCCGTTCCCTAACCCTAACCCTAGCGCGGAATGGAAACCCACAACTAGCCCTACACCATACTTTACTCCAGACCCGTACGCTGGCACTGACACGTTTGTCAGCACGTAGCCTGCCTCTCCCACGTGTCCCTATGCTCACCTGTTCCCTAAACCTTGCCGTTCCCTAACCCTAACCCTAGCCCGGAACGGAAACCCACCACCAGCCCTACACGTTACCCTATGATGTACCCTACTCCTGGCCCTTAACGCTGGCACTGACACGTGCGTCAGCACACAGCCTGACCATCCCACGATCCTCCCAATACGGAAATGGGCAGAAGATCTCAAGAGACGTTTCTTCAAAGAAGACACAGAGATGGCCAAGGCGCACATGAGAAGCTGCTCAAGAGCACTAATTATTAGAGAAATGCAAATCAAAACTACAATGAGGTATCACCTCACACCTGTTAGAATCGGCATCATCAGAAAATCTACAAACAACAAATTCTGGGGAGGGTGTGGACAAAAGGAGCCCTCTTCCACTATTGGTGGGAATGTAAATTGATAGAGTCACTATGGAGAACACTATGGAGTTTCCTTAAAAAATCTAGAAATAGAATTACCATCTGATCCAGCAATTCCACTTCTGGGCATATACCCAAAGAAAACCATAAATCAAAAAGGCACATTCACCACAATGTTCATTGCAGCACTATTTACAATAGCCAGGTAATGGAAGCAAACTAAATGCCCAAAGACAGATGAATGGATAAAGATGGGGTACATATATAAAATGGAATATTACTCGGCCATAAAAAGGAATGAATCTGGGTCATTTGTAGAGACATCGATGGATCTAGAGACAGTCATACAGAATGAAGTAAGTCAGAAAGGGGAAAACAAATATTGTATATTAATGCATATATGTGGAACCTAAAAAATGGTACAGATGAACTGGTTTGCAGGGAAGAAATAGAGACACAGAGGTAGAGAACAAACGTATGGACACCAAGTGTGGGAAGCCATGGGGTGGTGGTGGTGGGACGAGTTGGGAGATTGAGATTGACCTGTATACATGTATATGCATAAAATACATAACTAATAATAACCCGCTGTATAAAAAAGTAAATAAAATTAAATTTCAAAATGTTAAAATATAAAATTTAAAAATAAAACAGAAAAAAGCTCTTCCCTTCACACAGATGTATTTATAGGAATAAATTATTTCCATGCTTATATCTATAAATACATAAAAGAGGAATAAAAGCTAACTTGAACCATAAACGAAGAAAAACCTGAACCGACCAGTTATACAGAGAAAAACACTATCAGGGCACTTGCTCCAACGGTAAACAATATTGAAATTGTTCAGAGGTGGGGAATCATCTCCCGTACAGCCAGCAACCCACACCCCACACAAGGAGCTTCCTCATTGCAAAGCGGGGGGACCGAGCCGAGGCATCTCTGAACAAAGGTGAGCTGAGCCCCAGGCCAGCTGTTGCTGAACTGTTCCCACCCTTCCCAGGTAAAACACCTGAATATGTACAAGGGCTTGAAAGACTAGAGGAAGGGCCGTGGAGCCACAACAGCGAGAGAACGCAGGCCAACTTGGTGCCTCCAGGCCAGCCAGGGTGGTCCTGGCCCAGGGCACTCTTCCGGAAGCTTTCCATTGTCCTGCCAGAGATACCCCACCTGTCCCGGCCCCCACTGATTTTTTCCTTCCTCACCTCTGTCCGGAGAGAAATTCCAGCGGGAGGTATGGGTGACACATCCTCTTCTTTACAGGTGGCAGCTTGGCAACTCCTGCAGAAAGGCCAGCAGAACTCCACTCACACCGGGCCACCAACAAAGCTGTGGCCCCTCACTCCCTCCCACCAGCACAGCCCCGAGACTGCTCACGGGGCAAAGAATATGGAGGCAGGCACAGCTTCAGGGGCTATTGCTGCCTGGAGCGCTGTTTATATTGACCTCAACCAGGCACACCTGGGGAGGGCCGGCCGGCAGGATAAGGCTGCCCACGTCAGCTAATCCACAACCCTCAGGGAATCACAGTGTTGAAAATGGACCTCGCTAAAGCAGAATAGAAGCCAAGGAAAAAAAGGACACAATGCCATTTGCAGCACCGTAGATGAGCCTAGAGGTTATCACATGACTTGTAGTAAGTCAGAAAGTGAAAGACACATATCGTATCATATCACTTATAGGTGTTACCTAAAAATGGATACCAGGGCAGATATTTCCACGGAGAAGGGCAATCACAGATTCATTAAACAAACTTATGGTTCACCAATGGAAAGGTGTGAGGATGGGTTTCATTACGATATTGGGGTTAACAGACATATACAAACACAGGTGACATATATAATCACCTAAGACCTACGGAATACAAAGAGAGGACTACTCAACATTCTGTCTTAACGTACATGGGCAAAGGATCCCAGGAAGAACAGACATCTGTATATGTGTAAAAGAACCACATCTTCCACACCTACAACAAGCCAAGCATTGTAATCAAACTTGCTGTAATAAAAAATAAAAAATTAAATTAAAAACACGAACAAGAAGTAGTGAGACAAACTTGAGGGGCTTTCTCCTGGCACATTCCATTCTAAATTCCAATCTAGAACAAGACTTCCATTGAGGCTCTGTTGCACTAATAACCTGATTTGAAAGAGAGAACTGCTGCCACCTTGTGGCCGTTTCACACAACAGCAGCTTTAATCCCAGCGCTAAAGGTCAGTTGATATTCAAAATCATTGCAGGCCTGTAAATGACACCTGCCCTGAAAACAAATCCTGGGGTCACATATCGACCAAAAAATTCAAAGGACGTCCATATTTCAAAACGACCGTTTCAAAAGCCATATTTTACGCACATTAGTGTTCTGCTTCTTTGTCTTTCTTTCTTTTTTGGTTAAAAACACGGGAATGGAAAAAGGCATCCCTCAGAAGGGGCGAAAATAGTTGCAAACGAATCAATGGACAAAGGTTTAATCTCCAATATATATAAACAGCTCCTGCAGCTTAATATTAAAAAAACAAACAACCCAATACAAACATGGGCTGAATATCTAAAGAGACGTTTCTTCAAAGAAGACACAGAGATGGCTAAGACGCACATGAAAAGCTGCTCAAGAGCACTAATTATTAGAGAAATGCAAATCAAAACTACAATGAGGTATCACCTCACACCTGTTAGAATCAGCATCATCAGAAAATCTACAGACAACAAATTCTGGGGAGGGTGTGGACAAAAGGAGCCCTCTTCCACTATTGTTGGGAATGTAAATTGATACAGTCACTATGGAGAACAGTATGGAGTTTCCTTAAAAAACCTACAAATAGAAACCTTGACTTTCCCTAACCCTAACCATAGGCTGGAACGGAAACCTACCACCAACCGTGCACCTTATCTACGCGGTACACTAATCCTAATCCGTACGCTGGCACTAACCGGTGAGTCAACATGTACCCTGACACTAACACGTTTCCGTACCCTCAGCTGTGCCCCAAACCTTGCCGTTGCCTATCCTTAACCTTAGCCCGGAACAGAAACCTACCATCAGCCCTACACCTTACCCTAAGCCGTACCCTAATCCTAATCCATACGTCAACACGTACCCTGACCCTAACACGTTTCCGTACCCTCACCTCTGCCATAAACCTTGCCGTTCCCTTACCTTAACCCTAGCCCGGAACGGAAAACTACCACCAACCCTACACCTTACCTTACGCCATACCCTAATCCTAATTCGTATGCTGACACTAACCTGTGCATCAACACGTACCCTGACCCTAACACGTTTCGTACCCTCACCTGTGCCCTAAACTTTGCCAGTCCCTAAACATAACCCTAGACTGGAACGGAAACCTACCACCAACCCTACACCTTACTCTATGCGGTACCCTAATCCTCATGCGTACGCTCACACTAACCCGTGAGTCAACACGTACCCTGAACCTAACACAATTCCGTACCATCACCTGTGCCCTATACCTTGCAATTCGCTATCCCTAACCCTACACCGGAATGTAAACCTACCGCCATCCGTACACCTTACTGTACGCCGTACCCTAATCCTAATGCGTACGATGACACTATTCCATGCATCAACATGCACCATGAACCTAACACGTTTCTGTACCCTCACCTGTGCCCTAAGCCTTGCCGTTCACTAACCCTAACCCTAGCCCTGAACTGAAACCCACCACCAGCCCTACACCATACCCTATGCCTTACCCTACTCCTGGCCTGTATGCTGGCACTGACCCGTGCGTCAGCACGTAGCCTGCCTCACCCAAGTTTCCGTACCCTCACCTGTGCCCTTAGCCTTGCCGTTCCCTAACCCTAACCCTAGCCCAGAACGGAAACCCACCACCAGCCCTACACCTTACCCTACGCCGTGCCCTACTCCTGGCCCATACGCTGGCACTGACCCATGCGTCAGCAGGTAGCCTGACCCTCCCACGTTTCCGTACCCTCACCTGTGCCCTAAAACTTGACGTTCCCTAACCCTAATCAAACCCCGGAATGGACACCCACCACCAGTCTTACACCTTACCCTACGCCGTACCCTACTCCTGGTCCACACCCTGGCACTGACCCGTGCTTCAGCATGTAGCCTGACCCTCCCACGTTTCCGTACCCTCACCTGTGCCCTAAGCCTTGCCGTTCCCTAACCCTAACCCTACACTTTACCCTACGCCATACCCTATTCCTGGGCCGTACGCTGGCACTGACACTTGCGTCAGCACGTAGCCTGACCCTCCCACGTTTCTGTACCCTCACCTGTGCCCTAAGCCTTGCCATTCCCTAACCCTAACCCTAGCCGGAAACGGAAACCCACCACCAGCCCTACACCTTACCCTACGCCGTACCCTACTCCTGGGCCGTACACTGGAACTGACCCTTGTGTAAGCACGTAGCCTGCCACTCCCATGTTTCCATACCCTCACCTGTGCCCTAAGCCTTGCCGATCCCTAACCCTAACCCTACCCTGGAACAGAAACCCACCACCAGCCCTACACCTTACCCTATGCCGTACCCTAATTCTGGCGCGTACGCTGGCACTGACCCGTGTGTCAGCACGTAGCGTGCCTCTCCCTCGTTTCAGTACCCTTACCTGTGCCCTAAGCCTTGCCGTTCCCTAACCCTAACCCGGAACAGAAACCCACCAACAGCCCTACACCTTACCCTACTCCGTACCCTAATCCTGGCCCGTACACTGGCACTGAAACGTGCGTCAGCACATAGCCTGACCCTCCCACGTTTCTGTACCCTCAGCTGTGCCCTAAGCCTTGCCGTTCCCTAACCCTAACCCTAGCGCGGAATGGAAACCCACAACTAGCCCTACACCATACTTTACTCCAGACCCGTACGCTGGCACTGACACGTTTGTCAGCACGTAGCCTGCCTCTCCCACGTGTCCCTATGCTCACCTGTTCCCTAAACCTTGCCGTTCCCTAACCCTAACCCTAGCCCGGAACGGAAACCCACCACCAGCCCTACACGTTACCCTATGATGTACCCTACTCCTGGCCCTTACGCTGGCACTGACACGTGCGTCAGCACACAGCCTGACCATCCCACGATCCTCCCAATACAGAAATGGGCAGAAGATCTCAAGAGACGTTTCTTCAAAGAAGACACAGAGATGGCCAAGGCGCACATGAGAAGCTGCTCAAGAGCACTAATTATTAGAGAAATGCAAATCAAAACTACAATGAGGTATCACCTCACACCTGTTAGAATCGGCATCATCAGAAAATCTACAAACAACAAATTCTGGGGAGGGTGTGGACAAAAGGAGCCCTCTTCCACTATTGGTGGGAATGTAAATTGATAGAGTCACTATGGAGAACACTATGGAGTTTCCTTAAAAAATCTAGAAATAGAATTACCATCTGATCCAGCAATTCCACTTCTGGGCATATACCCAAAGAAAACCATAAATCAAAAAGGCACATTCACCACAATGTTCATTGCAGCACTATTTACAATAGCCAGGTAATGGAAGCAAACTAAATGCCCAAAGACAGATGAATGGATAAAGATGGGGTACATATATAAAATGGAATATTACTCGGCCATAAAAAGGAATGAATCTGGGTCATTTGTAGAGACATCGATGGATCTAGAGACAGTCATACAGAATGAAGTAAGTCAGAAAGGGGAAAACAAATATTGTATATTAATGCATATATGTGGAACCTAAAAAATGGTACAGATGAACTGGTTTGCAGGGAAGAAATAGAGACACAGAGGTAGAGAACAAACGTATGGACACCAAGAGTGGGAAGCCATGGGGTGGTGGTGGTGGGACGAGTTGGGAGATTGAGATTGACCTGTATACATGTATATGCATAAAATACATAACTAATAATAACCCGCTGTATAAAAAAGTAAATAAAATTAAATTTCAAAATGTTAAAATATAAAATTTAAAAATAAAACAGAAAAAAGCTCTTCCCTTCACACAGATGTATTTATAGGAATAAATTATTTCCATGCTTATATCTATAAATACATAAAAGAGGAATAAAAGCTAACTTGAACCATAAACGAAGAAAAACCTGAACCGACCAGTTATACAGAGAAAAACACTATCAGGGCACTTGCTCCAACGGTAAACAATATTGAAATTGTTCAGAGGTGGGGAATCATCTCCCGTACAGCCAGCAACCCACACCCCACACAAGGAGCTTCCTCATTGCAAAGCGGGGGGACCGAGCCGAGGCATCTCTGAACAAAGGTGAGCTGAGCCCCAGGCCAGCTGTTGCTGAACTGTTCCCACCCTTCCCAGGTAAAACACCTGAATATGTACAAGGGCTTGAAAGACTAGAGGAAGGGCCGTGGAGCCACAACAGCGAGAGAACGCAGGCCAACTTGGTGCCTCCAGGCCAGCCAGGGTGGTCCTGGCCCAGGGCACTCTTCCGGAAGCTTTCCATTGTCCTGCCAGAGATACCCCACCTGTCCCGGCCCCCACTGATTTTTTCCTTCCTCACCTCTGTCCGGAGAGAAATTCCAGCGGGAGGTATGGGTGACACATCCTCTTCTTTACAGGTGGCAGCTTGGCAACTCCTGCAGAAAGGCCAGCAGAACTCCACTCACACCGGGCCACCAACAAAGCTGTGGCCCCTCACTCCCTCCCACCAGCACAGCCCCGAGACTGCTCACAGGGCAAAGAATATGGAGGCAGGCACAGCTTCAGGGGCTATTGCTGCCTGGAGCGCTGTTTATATTGACCTCAACCAGGCACACCTGGGGAGGGCCGGCCGGCAGGATAAGGCTGCCCACGTCAGCTAATCCACAACCCTCAGGGAATCACAGTGTTGAAAATGGACCTCGCTAAAGCAGAATAGAAGCCAAGGAAAAAAAGGACACAATGCCATTTGCAGCACCGTAGATGAGCCTAGAGGTTATCACATGACTTGTAGTAAGTCAGAAAGTGAAAGACACATATCGTATCATATCACTTATAGGTGTTACCTAAAAATGGATACCAGGGCAGATATTTCCACGGAGAAGGGCAATCACAGATTCATTAAACAAACTTATGGTTCACCAATGGAAAGGTGTGAGGATGGGTTTCATTACGATATTGGGGTTAACAGACATATACAAACACAGGTGACATATATAATCACCTAAGACCTACGGAATACAAAGAGAGGACTACTCAACATTCTGTCTTAACGTACATGGGCAAAGGATCCCAGGAAGAACAGACATCTGTATATGTGTAAAAGAACCACATCTTCCACACCTACAACAAGCCAAGCATTGTAATCAAACTTGCTGTAATAAAAAATAAAAAATTAAATTAAAAACACGAACAAGAAGTAGTGAGACAAACTTGAGGGGCTTTCTCCTGGCACATTCCATTCTAAATTCCAATCTAGAACAAGACTTCCATTGAGGCTCTGTTGCACTAATAACCTGATTTGAAAGAGAGAACTGCTGCCACCTTGTGGCCGTTTCACACAACAGCAGCTTTAATCCCAGCGCTAAAGGTCAGTTGATATTCAAAATCATTGCAGGCCTGTAAATGACACCTGCCCTGAAAACAAATCCTGGGGTCACATATCGACCAAAAAATTCAAAGGACGTCCATATTTCAAAACGACCGTTTCAAAAGCCATATTTTACGCACATTAGTGTTCTGCTTCTTTGTCTTTCTTTCTTTTTTGGTTAAAAACACGGGAATGGAAAAAGGCATCCCTCAGAAGGGGCGAAAATAGTTGCAAACGAATCAATGGACAAAGGTTTAATCTCCAATATATATAAACAGCTCCTGAAGCTTAATATTAAAAAAACAAACAACCCAATACAAACATGGGCAGAATATCTAAAGAGACGTTTCTTCAAAGAAGACACAGAGATGGCTAAGACGCACATGAAAAGCTGCTCAAGAGCACTAATTATTAGAGAAATGCAAATCAAAACTACAATGAGGTATCACCTCACACCTGTTAGAATCAGCATCATCAGAAAATCTACAGACAACAAATTCTGGGGAGGGTGTGGACAAAAGGAGCCCTCTTCCACTATTGTTGGGAATGTAAATTGATACAGTCACTATGGAGAACAGTATGGAGTTTCCTTAAAAAACCTACAAATAGAAACCTTGACTTTCCCTAACCCTAACCATAGCCTGGAACGGAAACCTACCACCAACCGTGCACCTTATCTACGCGGTACACTAATCCTAATCCGTACGCTGGCACTAACCGGTGAGTCAACATGTACCCTGACACTAACACGTTTCCGTACCCTCAGCTGTGCCCCAAACCTTGCCGTTGCCTATCCTTAACCTTAGCCCGGAACAGAAACCTACCATCAGCCCTACACCTTACCCTAAGCCGTACCCTAATCCTAATCCATACGTCAACACGTACCCTGACCCTAACACGTTTCCGTACCCTCACCTCTGCCATAAACCTTGCCGTTCCCTTACCTTAACCCTAGCCCGGAACGGAAAACTACCACCAACCCTACACCTTACCTTACGCCATACCCTAATCCTAATTCGTATGCTGACACTAACCTGTGCATCAACACGTACCCTGACCCTAACACGTTTCGTACCCTCACCTGTGCCCTAAACTTTGCCAGTCCCTAAACATAACCCTAGACTGGAACGGAAACCTACCACCAACCCTACACCTTACTCTATGCGGTACCCTAATCCTCATGCGTACGCTCACACTAACCCGTGAGTCAACACGTACCCTGAACCTAACACAATTCCGTACCATCACCTGTGCCCTATACCTTGCAATTCGCTATCCCTAACCCTACACCGGAATGTAAACCTACCGCCATCCGTACACCTTACTGTACGCCGTACCCTAATCCTAATGCGTACGATGACACTATTCCATGCATCAACATGCACCATGAACCTAACACGTTTCTGTACCCTCACCTGTGCCCTAAGCCTTGCCGTTCACTAACCCTAACCCTAGCCCTGAACTGAAACCCACCACCAGCCCTACACCATACCCTATGCCTTACCCTACTCCTGGCCTGTATGCTGGCACTGACCCGTGCGTCAGCACGTAGCCTGCCTCACCCAAGTTTCCGTACCCTCACCTGTGCCCTTAGCCTTGCCGTTCCCTAACCCTAACCCTAGCCCAGAACGGAAACCCACCACCAGCCCTACACCTTACCCTACGCCGTACCCTACTCCTGGCCCATACGCTGGCACTGACCCATGCGTCAGCAGGTAGCCTGACCCTCCCACGTTTCCGTACCCTCACCTGTGCCCTAAAACTTGACGTTCCCTAACCCTAATCAAACCCCGGAATGGACACCCACCACCAGTCTTACACCTTACCCTACGCCGTACCCTACTCCTGGTCCACACCCTGGCACTGACCCGTGCTTCAGCATGTAGCCTGACCCTCCCACGTTTCCGTACCCTCACCTGTGCCCTAAGCCTTGCCGTTCCCTAACCCTAACCCTACACTTTACCCTACGCCATACCCTATTCCTGGGCCGTACGCTGGCACTGACACTTGCGTCAGCACGTAGCCTGACCCTCCCACGTTTCTGTACCCTCACCTGTGCCCTAAGCCTTGCCATTCCCTAACCCTAACCCTAGCCGGAAACGGAAACCCACCACCAGCCCTACACCTTACCCTACGCCGTACCCTACTCCTGGGCCGTACACTGGAACTGACCCTTGTGTAAGCACGTAGCCTGCCACTCCCATGTTTCCATACCCTCACCTGTGCCCTAAGCCTTGCCGATCCCTAACCCTAACCCTACCCTGGAACAGAAACCCACCACCAGCCCTACACCTTACCCTACGCCGTACCCTAATTCTGGCGCGTACGCTGGCACTGACCCGTGTGTCAGCACGTAGCGTGCCTCTCCCTCGTTTCAGTACCCTTACCTGTGCCCTAAGCCTTGCCGTTCCCTAACCCTAACCCGGAACAGAAACCCACCAACAGCCCTACACCTTACCCTACTCCGTACCCTAATCCTGGCCCGTACACTGGCACTGAAACGTGCGTCAGCACATAGCCTGACCCTCCCACGTTTCTGTACCCTCAGCTGTGCCCTAAGCCTTGCCGTTCCCTAACCCTAACCCTAGCGCGGAATGGAAACCCACAACTAGCCCTACACCATACTTTACTCCAGACCCGTACGCTGGCACTGACACGTTTGTCAGCACGTAGCCTGCCTCTCCCACGTGTCCCTATGCTCACCTGTTCCCTAAACCTTGCCGTTCCCTAACCCTAACCCTAGCCCGGAACGGAAACCCACCACCAGCCCTACACGTTACCCTATGATGTACCCTACTCCTGGCCCTTACGCTGGCACTGACACGTGCGTCAGCACACAGCCTGACCATCCCACGATCCTCCCAATACAGAAATGGGCAGAAGATCTCAAGAGACGTTTCTTCAAAGAAGACACAGAGATGGCCAAGGCGCACATGAGAAGCTGCTCAAGAGCACTAATTATTAGAGAAATGCAAATCAAAACTACAATGAGGTATCACCTCACACCTGTTAGAATCGGCATCATCAGAAAATCTACAAACAACAAATTCTGGGGAGGGTGTGGACAAAAGGAGCCCTCTTCCACTATTGGTGGGAATGTAAATTGATAGAGTCACTATGGAGAACACTATGGAGTTTCCTTAAAAAATCTAGAAATAGAATTACCATCTGATCCAGCAATTCCACTTCTGGGCATATACCCAAAGAAAACCATAAATCAAAAAGGCACATTCACCACAATGTTCATTGCAGCACTATTTACAATAGCCAGGTAATGGAAGCAAACTAAATGCCCAAAGACAGATGAATGGATAAAGATGGGGTACATATATAAAATGGAATATTACTCGGCCATAAAAAGGAATGAATCTGGGTCATTTGTAGAGACATCGATGGATCTAGAGACAGTCATACAGAATGAAGTAAGTCAGAAAGGGGAAAACAAATATTGTATATTAATGCATATATGTGGAACCTAAAAAATGGTACAGATGAACTGGTTTGCAGGGAAGAAATAGAGACACAGAGGTAGAGAACAAACGTATGGACACCAAGTGTGGGAAGCCATGGGGTGGTGGTGGTGGGACGAGTTGGGAGATTGAGATTGACCTGTATACATGTATATGCATAAAATACATAACTAATAATAACCCGCTGTATAAAAAAGTAAATAAAATTAAATTTCAAAATGTTAAAATATAAAATTTAAAAATAAAACAGAAAAAAGCTCTTCCCTTCACACAGATGTATTTATAGGAATAAATTATTTCCATGCTTATATCTATAAATACATAAAAGAGGAATAAAAGCTAACTTGAACCATAAACGAAGAAAAACCTGAACCGACCAGTTATACAGAGAAAAACACTATCAGGGCACTTGCTCCAACGGTAAACAATATTGAAATTGTTCAGAGGTGGGGAATCATCTCCCGTACAGCCAGCAACCCACACCCCACACAAGGAGCTTCCTCATTGCAAAGCGGGGGGACCGAGCCGAGGCATCTCTGAACAAAGGTGAGCTGAGCCCCAGGCCAGCTGTTGCTGAACTGTTCCCACCCTTCCCAGGTAAAACACCTGAATATGTACAAGGGCTTGAAAGACTAGAGGAAGGGCCGTGGAGCCACAACAGCGAGAGAACGCAGGCCAACTTGGTGCCTCCAGGCCAGCCAGGGTGGTCCTGGCCCAGGGCACTCTTCCGGAAGCTTTCCATTGTCCTGCCAGAGATACCCCACCTGTCCCGGCCCCCACTGATTTTTTCCTTCCTCACCTCTGTCCGGAGAGAAATTCCAGCGGGAGGTATGGGTGACACATCCTCTTCTTTACAGGTGGCAGCTTGGCAACTCCTGCAGAAAGGCCAGCAGAACTCCACTCACACCGGGCCACCAACAAAGCTGTGGCCCCTCACTCCCTCCCACCAGCACAGCCCCGAGACTGCTCACGGGGCAAAGAATATGGAGGCAGGCACAGCTTCAGGGGCTATTGCTGCCTGGAGCGCTGTTTATATTGACCTCAACCAGGCACACCTGGGGAGGGCCGGCCGGCAGGATAAGGCTGCCCACGTCAGCTAATCCACAACCCTCAGGGAATCACAGTGTTGAAAATGGACCTCGCTAAAGCAGAATAGAAGCCAAGGAAAAAAAGGACACAATGCCATTTGCAGCACCGTAGATGAGCCTAGAGGTTATCACATGACTTGTAGTAAGTCAGAAAGTGAAAGACACATATCGTATCATATCACTTATAGGTGTTACCTAAAAATGGATACCAGGGCAGATATTTCCACGGAGAAGGGCAATCACAGATTCATTAAACAAACTTATGGTTCACCAATGGAAAGGTGTGAGGATGGGTTTCATTACGATATTGGGGTTAACAGACATATACAAACACAGGTGACATATATAATCACCTAAGACCTACGGAATACAAAGAGAGGACTACTCAACATTCTGTCTTAACGTACATGGGCAAAGGATCCCAGGAAGAACAGACATCTGTATATGTGTAAAAGAACCACATCTTCCACACCTACAACAAGCCAAGCATTGTAATCAAACTTGCTGTAATAAAAAATAAAAAATTAAATTAAAAACACGAACAAGAAGTAGTGAGACAAACTTGAGGGGCTTTCTCCTGGCACATTCCATTCTAAATTCCAATCTAGAACAAGACTTCCATTGAGGCTCTGTTGCACTAATAACCTGATTTGAAAGAGAGAACTGCTGCCACCTTGTGGCCGTTTCACACAACAGCAGCTTTAATCCCAGCGCTAAAGGTCAGTTGATATTCAAAATCATTGCAGGCCTGTAAATGACACCTGCCCTGAAAACAAATCCTGGGGTCACATATCGACCAAAAAATTCAAAGGACGTCCATATTTCAAAACGACCGTTTCAAAAGCCATATTTTACGCACATTAGTGTTCTGCTTCTTTGTCTTTCTTTCTTTTTTGGTTAAAAACACGGGAATGGAAAAAGGCATCCCTCAGAAGGGGCGAAAATAGTTGCAAACGAATCAATGGACAAAGGTTTAATCTCCAATATATATAAACAGCTCATGCAGCTTAATATTAAAAAAACAAACAACCCAATACAAACATGGGCAGAATATCTAAAGAGACGTTTCTTCAAAGAAGACACAGAGATGGCTAAGACGCACATGAAAAGCTGCTCAAGAGCACTAATTATTAGAGAAATGCAAATCAAAACTACAATGAGGTATCACCTCACACCTGTTAGAATCAGCATCATCAGAAAATCTACAGACAACAAATTCTGGGGAGGGTGTGGACAAAAGGAGCCCTCTTCCACTATTGTTGGGAATGTAAATTGATACAGTCACTATGGAGAACAGTATGGAGTTTCCTTAAAAAACCTACAAATAGAAACCTTGACTTTCCCTCACCCTAACCATAGCCTGGAACGGAAACCTACCACCAACCGTGCACCTTATCTACGTGGTACACTAATCCTAATCCGTACGCTGGCACTAACCGGTGAGTCAACATGTACCCTGACACTAACACGTTTCCGTACCCTCAGCTGTGCCCCAAACCTTGCCGTTGCCTATCCTTAACCTTAGCCCGGAACAGAAACCTACCATCAGCCCTACACCTTACCCTAAGCCGTACCCTAATCCTAATCCATACGTCAACACGTACCCTGACCCTAACACGTTTCCGTACCCTCACCTCTGCCATAAACCTTGCCGTTCCCTTACCTTAACCCTAGCCCGGAACGGAAAACTACCACCAACCCTACACCTTACCTTACGCCATACCCTAATCCTAATTCGTATGCTGACACTAACCTGTGCATCAACACGTACCCTGACCCTAACACGTTTCGTACCCTCACCTGTGCCCTAAACTTTGCCAGTCCCTAAACATAACCCTAGACTGGAACGGAAACCTACCACCAACCCTACACCTTACTCTATGCGGTACCCTAATCCTCATGCGTACGCTCACACTAACCCGTGAGTCAACACGTACCCTGAACCTAACACAATTCCGTACCATCACCTGTGCCCTATACCTTGCAATTCGCTATCCCTAACCCTACACCGGAATGTAAACCTACCGCCATCCGTACACCTTACTGTACGCCGTACCCTAATCCTAATGCGTACGATGACACTATTCCATGCATCAACATGCACCATGAACCTAACACGTTTCTGTACCCTCACCTGTGCCCTAAGCCTTGCCGTTCACTAACCCTAACCCTAGCCCTGAACTGAAACCCACCACCAGCCCTACACCATACCCTATGCCTTACCCTACTCCTGGCCTGTATGCTGGCACTGACCCGTGCGTCAGCACGTAGCCTGCCTCACCCAAGTTTCCGTACCCTCACCTGTGCCCTTAGCCTTGCCGTTCCCTAACCCTAACCCTAGCCCAGAACGGAAACCCACCACCAGCCCTACACCTTACCCTACGCCGTACCCTACTCCTGGCCCATACGCTGGCACTGACCCATGCGTCAGCAGGTAGCCTGACCCTCCCACGTTTCCGTACCCTCACCTGTGCCCTAAAACTTGACGTTCCCTAACCCTAATCAAACCCCGGAATGGACACCCACCACCAGTCTTACACCTTACCCTACGCCGTACCCTACTCCTGGTCCACACCCTGGCACTGACCCGTGCTTCAGCATGTAGCCTGACCCTCCCACGTTTCCGTACCCTCACCTGTGCCCTAAGCCTTGCCGTTCCCTAACCCTAACCCTACACTTTACCCTACGCCATACCCTATTCCTGGGCCGTACGCTGGCACTGACACTTGCGTCAGCACGTAGCCTGACCCTCCCACGTTTCTGTACCCTCACCTGTGCCCTAAGCCTTGCCATTCCCTAACCCTAACCCTAGCCGGAAACGGAAACCCACCACCAGCCCTACACCTTACCCTACGCCGTACCCTACTCCTGGGCCGTACACTGGAACTGACCCTTGTGTAAGCACGTAGCCTGCCACTCCCATGTTTCCATACCCTCACCTGTGCCCTAAGCCTTGCCGATCCCTAACCCTAACCCTACCCTGGAACAGAAACCCACCACCAGCCCTACACCTTACCCTACGCCGTACCCTAATTCTGGCGCGTACGCTGGCACTGACCCGTGTGTCAGCACGTAGCGTGCCTCTCCCTCGTTTCAGTACCCTTACCTGTGCCCTAAGCCTTGCCGTTCCCTAACCCTAACCCGGAACAGAAACCCACCAACAGCCCTACACCTTACCCTACTCCGTACCCTAATCCTGGCCCGTACACTGGCACTGAAACGTGCGTCAGCACATAGCCTGACCCTCCCACGTTTCTGTACCCTCAGCTGTGCCCTAAGCCTTGCCGTTCCCTAACCCTAACCCTAGCGCGGAATGGAAACCCACAACTAGCCCTACACCATACTTTACTCCAGACCCGTACGCTGGCACTGACACGTTTGTCAGCACGTAGCCTGCCTCTCCCACGTGTCCCTATGCTCACCTGTTCCCTAAACCTTGCCGTTCCCTAACCCTAACCCTAGCCCGGAACGGAAACCCACCACCAGCCCTACACGTTACCCTATGATGTACCCTACTCCTGGCCCTTACGCTGGCACTGACACGTGCGTCAGCACACAGCCTGACCATCCCACGATCCTCCCAATACAGAAATGGGCAGAAGATCTCAAGAGACGTTTCTTCAAAGAAGACACAGAGATGGCCAAGGCGCACATGAGAAGCTGCTCAAGAGCACTAATTATTAGAGAAATGCAAATCAAAACTACAATGAGGTATCACCTCACACCTGTTAGAATCGGCATCATCAGAAAATCTACAAACAACTAATTCTGGGGAGGGTGTGGACAAAAGGAGCCCTCTTCCACTATTGGTGGGAATGTAAATTGATAGAGTCACTATGGAGAACACTATGGAGTTTCCTTAAAAAATCTAGAAATAGAATTACCATCTGATCCAGCAATTCCACTTCTGGGCATATACCCAAAGAAAACCATAAATCAAAAAGGCACATTCACCACAATGTTCATTGCAGCACTATTTACAATAGCCAGGTAATGGAAGCAAACTAAATGCCCAAAGACAGATGAATGGATAAAGATGGGGTACATATATAAAATGGAATATTACTCGGCCATAAAAAGGAATGAATCTGGGTCATTTGTAGAGACATCGATGGATCTAGAGACAGTCATACAGAATGAAGTAAGTCAGAAAGGGGAAAACAAATATTGTATATTAATGCATATATGTGGAACCTAAAAAATGGTACAGATGAACTGGTTTGCAGGGAAGAAATAGAGACACAGAGGTAGAGAACAAACGTATGGACACCAAGTGTGGGAAGCCATGGGGTGGTGGTGGTGGGACGAGTTGGGAGATTGAGATTGACCTGTATACATGTATATGCATAAAATACATAACTAATAATAACCCGCTGTATAAAAAAGTAAATAAAATTAAATTTCAAAATGTTAAAATATAAAATTTAAAAATAAAACAGAAAAAAGCTCTTCCCTTCACACAGATGTATTTATAGGAATAAATTATTTCCATGCTTATATCTATAAATACATAAAAGAGGAATAAAAGCTAACTTGAACCATAAACGAAGAAAAACCTGAACCGACCAGTTATACAGAGAAAAACACTATCAGGGCACTTGCTCCAACGGTAAACAATATTGAAATTGTTCAGAGGTGGGGAATCATCTCCCGTACAGCCAGCAACCCACACCCCACACAAGGAGCTTCCTCATTGCAAAGCGGGGGGACCGAGCCGAGGCATCTCTGAACAAAGGTGAGCTGAGCCCCAGGCCAGCTGTTGCTGAACTGTTCCCACCCTTCCCAGGTAAAACACCTGAATATGTACAAGGGCTTGAAAGACTAGAGGAAGGGCCGTGGAGCCACAACAGCGAGAGAACGCAGGCCAACTTGGTGCCTCCAGGCCAGCCAGGGTGGTCCTGGCCCAGGGCACTCTTCCGGAAGCTTTCCATTGTCCTGCCAGAGATACCCCACCTGTCCCGGCCCCCACTGATTTTTTCCTTCCTCACCTCTGTCCGGAGAGAAATTCCAGCGGGAGGTATGGGTGACACATCCTCTTCTTTACAGGTGGCAGCTTGGCAACTCCTGCAGAAAGGCCAGCAGAACTCCACTCACACCGGGCCACCAACAAAGCTGTGGCCCCTCACTCCCTCCCACCAGCACAGCCCCGAGACTGCTCACGGGGCAAAGAATATGGAGGCAGGCACAGCTTCAGGGGCTATTGCTGCCTGGAGCGCTGTTTATATTGACCTCAACCAGGCACACCTGGGGAGGGCCGGCCGGCAGGATAAGGCTGCCCACGTCAGCTAATCCACAACCCTCAGGGAATCACAGTGTTGAAAATGGACCTCGCTAAAGCAGAATAGAAGCCAAGGAAAAAAAGGACACAATGCCATTTGCAGCACCGTAGATGAGCCTAGAGGTTATCACATGACTTGTAGTAAGTCAGAAAGTGAAAGACACATATCGTATCATATCACTTATAGGTGTTACCTAAAAATGGATACCAGGGCAGATATTTCCACGGAGAAGGGCAATCACAGATTCATTAAACAAACTTATGGTTCACCAATGGAAAGGTGTGAGGATGGGTTTCATTACGATATTGGGGTTAACAGACATATACAAACACAGGTGACATATATAATCACCTAAGACCTACGGAATACAAAGAGAGGACTACTCAACATTCTGTCTTAACGTACATGGGCAAAGGATCCCAGGAAGAACAGACATCTGTATATGTGTAAAAGAACCACATCTTCCACACCTACAACAAGCCAAGCATTGTAATCAAACTTGCTGTAATAAAAAATAAAAAATTAAATTAAAAACACGAACAAGAAGTAGTGAGACAAACTTGAGGGGCTTTCTCCTGGCACATTCCATTCTAAATTCCAATCTAGAACAAGACTTCCATTGAGGCTCTGTTGCACTAATAACCTGATTTGAAAGAGAGAACTGCTGCCACCTTGTGGCCGTTTCACACAACAGCAGCTTTAATCCCAGCGCTAAAGGTCAGTTGATATTCAAAATCATTGCAGGCCTGTAAATGACACCTGCCCTGAAAACAAATCCTGGGGTCACATATCGACCAAAAAATTCAAAGGACGTCCATATTTCAAAACGACCGTTTCAAAAGCCATATTTTACGCACATTAGTGTTCTGCTTCTTTGTCTTTCTTTCTTTTTTGGTTAAAAACACGGGAATGGAAAAAGGCATCCCTCAGAAGGGGCGAAAATAGTTGCAAACGAATCAATGGACAAAGGTTTAATCTCCAATATATATAAACAGCTCATGCAGCTTAATATTAAAAAAACAAACAACCCAATACAAACATGGGCAGAATATCTAAAGAGACGTTTCTTCAAAGAAGACACAGAGATGGCTAAGACGCACATGAAAAGCTGCTCAAGAGCACTAATTATTAGAGAAATGCAAATCAAAACTACAATGAGGTATCACCTCACACCTGTTAGAATCAGCATCATCAGAAAATCTACAGACAACAAATTCTGGGGAGGGTGTGGACAAAAGGAGCCCTCTTCCACTATTGTTGGGAATGTAAATTGATACAGTCACTATGGAGAACAGTATGGAGTTTCCTTAAAAAACCTACAAATAGAAACCTTGACTTTCCCTAACCCTAACCATAGCCTGGAACGGAAACCTACCACCAACCGTGCACCTTATCTACGCGGTACACTAATCCTAATCCGTACGCTGGCACTAACCGGTGAGTCAACATGTACCCTGACACTAACACGTTTCCGTACCCTCAGCTGTGCCCCAAACCTTGCCGTTGCCTATCCTTAACCTTAGCCCGGAACAGAAACCTACCATCAGCCCTACACCTTACCCTAAGCCGTACCCTAATCCTAATCCATACGTCAACACGTACCCTGACCCTAACACGTTTCCGTACCCTCACCTCTGCCATAAACCTTGCCGTTCCCTTACCTTAACCCTAGCCCGGAACGGAAAACTACCACCAACCCTACACCTTACCTTACGCCATACCCTAATCCTAATTCGTATGCTGACACTAACCTGTGCATCAACACGTACCCTGACCCTAACACGTTTCGTACCCTCACCTGTGCCCTAAACTTTGCCAGTCCCTAAACATAACCCTAGACTGGAACGGAAACCTACCACCAACCCTACACCTTACTCTATGCGGTACCCTAATCCTCATGCGTACGCTCACACTAACCCGTGAGTCAACACGTACCCTGAACCTAACACAATTCCGTACCATCACCTGTGCCCTATACCTTGCAATTCGCTATCCCTAACCCTACACCGGAATGTAAACCTACCGCCATCCGTACACCTTACTGTACGCCGTACCCTAATCCTAATGCGTACGATGACACTATTCCATGCATCAACATGCACCATGAACCTAACACGTTTCTGTACCCTCACCTGTGCCCTAAGCCTTGCCGTTCACTAACCCTAACCCTAGCCCTGAACTGAAACCCACCACCAGCCCTACACCATACCCTATGCCTTACCCTACTCCTGGCCTGTATGCTGGCACTGACCCGTGCGTCAGCACGTAGCCTGCCTCACCCAAGTTTCCGTACCCTCACCTGTGCCCTTAGCCTTGCCGTTCCCTAACCCTAACCCTAGCCCAGAACGGAAACCCACCACCAGCCCTACACCTTACCCTACGCCGTACCCTACTCCTGGCCCATACGCTGGCACTGACCCATGCGTCAGCAGGTAGCCTGACCCTCCCACGTTTCCGTACCCTCACCTGTGCCCTAAAACTTGACGTTCCCTAACCCTAATCAAACCCCGGAATGGACACCCACCACCAGTCTTACACCTTACCCTACGCCGTACCCTACTCCTGGTCCACACCCTGGCACTGACCCGTGCTTCAGCATGTAGCCTGACCCTCCCACGTTTCCGTACCCTCACCTGTGCCCTAAGCCTTGCCGTTCCCTAACCCTAACCCTACACTTTACCCTACGCCATACCCTATTCCTGGGCCGTACGCTGGCACTGACACTTGCGTCAGCACGTAGCCTGACCCTCCCACGTTTCTGTACCCTCACCTGTGCCCTAAGCCTTGCCATTCCCTAACCCTAACCCTAGCCGGAAACGGAAACCCACCACCAGCCCTACACCTTACCCTACGCCGTACCCTACTCCTGGGCCGTACACTGGAACTGACCCTTGTGTAAGCACGTAGCCTGACACTCCCATGTTTCCATACCCTCACCTGTGCCCTAAGCCTTGCCGATCCCTAACCCTAACCCTACCCTGGAACAGAAACCCACCACCAGCCCTACACCTTACCCTACGCCGTACCCTAATTCTGGCGCGTACGCTGGCACTGACCCGTGTGTCAGCACGTAGCGTGCCTCTCCCTCGTTTCAGTACCCTTACCTGTGCCCTAAGCCTTGCCGTTCCCTAACCCTAACCCGGAACAGAAACCCACCAACAGCCCTACACCTTACCCTACTCCGTACCCTAATCCTGGCCCGTACACTGGCACTGAAACGTGCGTCAGCACATAGCCTGACCCTCCCACGTTTCTGTACCCTCAGCTGTGCCCTAAGCCTTGCCGTTCCCTAACCCTAACCCTAGCGCGGAATGGAAACCCACAACTAGCCCTACACCATACTTTACTCCAGACCCGTACGCTGGCACTGACACGTTTGTCAGCACGTAGCCTGCCTCTCCCACGTGTCCCTATGCTCACCTGTTCCCTAAACCTTGCCGTTCCCTAACCCTAACCCTAGCCCGGAACGGAAACCCACCACCAGCCCTACACGTTACCCTATGATGTACCCTACTCCTGGCCCTTACGCTGGCACTGACACGTGCGTCAGCACACAGCCTGACCATCCCACGATCCTCCCAATACGGAAATGGGCAGAAGATCTCAAGAGACGTTTCTTCAAAGAAGACACAGAGATGGCCAAGGCGCACATGAGAAGCTGCTCAAGAGCACTAATTATTAGAGAAATGCAAATCAAAACTACAATGAGGTATCACCTCACACCTGTTAGAATCGGCATCATCAGAAAATCTACAAACAACAAATTCTGGGGAGGGTGTGGACAAAAGGAGCCCTCTTCCACTATTGGTGGGAATGTAAATTGATAGAGTCACTATGGAGAACACTATGGAGTTTCCTTAAAAAATCTAGAAATAGAATTACCATCTGATCCAGCAATTCCACTTCTGGGCATATACCCAAAGAAAACCATAAATCAAAAAGGCACATTCACCACAATGTTCATTGCAGCACTATTTACAATAGCCAGGTAATGGAAGCAAACTAAATGCCCAAAGACAGATGAATGGATAAAGATGGGGTACATATATAAAATGGAATATTACTCGGCCATAAAAAGGAATGAATCTGGGTCATTTGTAGAGACATCGATGGATCTAGAGACAGTCATACAGAATGAAGTAAGTCAGAAAGGGGAAAACAAATATTGTATATTAATGCATATATGTGGAACCTAAAAAATGGTACAGATGAACTGGTTTGCAGGGAAGAAATAGAGACACAGAGGTAGAGAACAAACGTATGGACACCAAGTGTGGGAAGCCATGGGGTGGTGGTGGTGGGACGAGTTGGGAGATTGAGATTGACCTGTATACATGTATATGCATAAAATACATAACTAATAATAACCCGCTGTATAAAAAAGTAAATAAAATTAAATTTCAAAATGTTAAAATATAAAATTTAAAAATAAAACAGAAAAAAGCTCTTCCCTTCACACAGATGTATTTATAGGAATAAATTATTTCCATGCTTATATCTATAAATACATAAAAGAGGAATAAAAGCTAACTTGAACCATAAACGAAGAAAAACCTGAACCGACCAGTTATACAGAGAAAAACACTATCAGGGCACTTGCTCCAACGGTAAACAATATTGAAATTGTTCAGAGGTGGGGAATCATCTCCCGTACAGCCAGCAACCCACACCCCACACAAGGAGCTTCCTCATTGCAAAGCGGGGGGACCGAGCCGAGGCATCTCTGAACAAAGGTGAGCTGAGCCCCAGGCCAGCTGTTGCTGAACTGTTCCCACCCTTCCCAGGTAAAACACCTGAATATGTACAAGGGCTTGAAAGACTAGAGGAAGGGCCGTGGAGCCACAACAGCGAGAGAACGCAGGCCAACTTGGTGCCTCCAGGCCAGCCAGGGTGGTCCTGGCCCAGGGCACTCTTCCGGAAGCTTTCCATTGTCCTGCCAGAGATACCCCACCTGTCCCGGCCCCCACTGATTTTTTCCTTCCTCACCTCTGTCCGGAGAGAAATTCCAGCGGGAGGTATGGGTGACACATCCTCTTCTTTACAGGTGGCAGCTTGGCAACTCCTGCAGAAAGGCCAGCAGAACTCCACTCACACCGGGCCACCAACAAAGCTGTGGCCCCTCACTCCCTCCCACCAGCACAGCCCCGAGACTGCTCACGGGGCAAAGAATATGGAGGCAGGCACAGCTTCAGGGGCTATTGCTGCCTGGAGCGCTGTTTATATTGACCTCAACCAGGCACACCTGGGGAGGGCCGGCCGGCAGGATAAGGCTGCCCACGTCAGCTAATCCACAACCCTCAGGGAATCACAGTGTTGAAAATGGACCTCGCTAAAGCAGAATAGAAGCCAAGGAAAAAAAGGACACAATGCCATTTGCAGCACCGTAGATGAGCCTAGAGGTTATCACATGACTTGTAGTAAGTCAGAAAGTGAAAGACACATATCGTATCATATCACTTATAGGTGTTACCTAAAAATGGATACCAGGGCAGATATTTCCACGGAGAAGGGCAATCACAGATTCATTAAACAAACTTATGGTTCACCAATGGAAAGGTGTGAGGATGGGTTTCATTACGATATTGGGGTTAACAGACATATACAAACACAGGTGACATATATAATCACCTAAGACCTACGGAATACAAAGAGAGGACTACTCAACATTCTGTCTTAACGTACATGGGCAAAGGATCCCAGGAAGAACAGACATCTGTATATGTGTAAAAGAACCACATCTTCCACACCTACAACAAGCCAAGCATTGTAATCAAACTTGCTGTAATAAAAAATAAAAAATTAAATTAAAAACACGAACAAGAAGTAGTGAGACAAACTTGAGGGGCTTTCTCCTGGCACATTCCATTCTAAATTCCAATCTAGAACAAGACTTCCATTGAGGCTCTGTTGCACTAATAACCTGATTTGAAAGAGAGAACTGCTGCCACCTTGTGGCCGTTTCACACAACAGCAGCTTTAATCCCAGCGCTAAAGGTCAGTTGATATTCAAAATCATTGCAGGCCTGTAAATGACACCTGCCCTGAAAACAAATCCTGGGGTCACATATCGACCAAAAAATTCAAAGGACGTCCATATTTCAAAACGACCGTTTCAAAAGCCATATTTTACGCACATTAGTGTTCTGCTTCTTTGTCTTTCTTTCTTTTTTGGTTAAAAACACGGGAATGGAAAAAGGCATCCCTCAGAAGGGGCGAAAATAGTTGCAAACGAATCAATGGACAAAGGTTTAATCTCCAATATATATAAACAGCTCATGCAGCTTAATATTAAAAAAACAAACAACCCAATACAAACATGGGCAGAATATCTAAAGAGACGTTTCTTCAAAGAAGACACAGAGATGGCTAAGACGCACATGAAAAGCTGCTCAAGAGCACTAATTATTAGAGAAATGCAAATCAAAACTACAATGAGGTATCACCTCACACCTGTTAGAATCAGCATCATCAGAAAATCTACAGACAACAAATTCTGGGGAGGGTGTGGACAAAAGGAGCCCTCTTCCACTATTGTTGGGAATGTAAATTGATACAGTCACTATGGAGAACAGTATGGAGTTTCCTTAAAAAACCTACAAATAGAAACCTTGACTTTCCCTAACCCTAACCATACGCTGGAACGGAAACCTACCACCAACCGTGCACCTTATCTACGCGGTACACTAATCCTAATCCGTACGCTGGCACTAACCGGTGAGTCAACATGTACCCTGACACTAACACGTTTCCGTACCCTCAGCTGTGCCCCAAACCTTGCCGTTGCCTATCCTTAACCTTAGCCCGGAACAGAAACCTACCATCAGCCCTACACCTTACCCTAAGCCGTACCCTAATCCTAATCCATACGTCAACACGTACCCTGACCCTAACACGTTTCCGTACCCTCACCTCTGCCATAAACCTTGCCGTTCCCTTACCTTAACCCTAGCCCGGAACGGAAAACTACCACCAACCCTACACCTTACCTTACGCCATACCCTAATCCTAATTCGTATGCTGACACTAACCTGTGCATCAACACGTACCCTGACCCTAACACGTTTCGTACCCTCACCTGTGCCCTAAACTTTGCCAGTCCCTAAACATAACCCTAGACTGGAACGGAAACCTACCACCAACCCTACACCTTACTCTATGCGGTACCCTAATCCTCATGCGTACGCTCACACTAACCCGTGAGTCAACACGTACCCTGAACCTAACACAATTCCGTACCATCACCTGTGCCCTATACCTTGCAATTCGCTATCCCTAACCCTACACCGGAATGTAAACCTACCGCCATCCGTACACCTTACTGTACGCCGTACCCTAATCCTAATGCGTACGATGACACTATTCCATGCATCAACATGCACCATGAACCTAACACGTTTCTGTACCCTCACCTGTGCCCTAAGCCTTGCCGTTCACTAACCCTAACCCTAGCCCTGAACTGAAACCCACCACCAGCCCTACACCATACCCTATGCCTTACCCTACTCCTGGCCTGTATGCTGGCACTGACCCGTGCGTCAGCACGTAGCCTGCCTCACCCAAGTTTCCGTACCCTCACCTGTGCCCTTAGCCTTGCCGTTCCCTAACCCTAACCCTAGCCCAGAACGGAAACCCACCACCAGCCCTACACCTTACCCTACGCCGTACCCTACTCCTGGCCCATACGCTGGCACTGACCCATGCGTCAGCAGGTAGCCTGACCCTCCCACGTTTCCGTACCCTCACCTGTGCCCTAAAACTTGACGTTCCCTAACCCTAATCAAACCCCGGAATGGACACCCACCACCAGTCTTACACCTTACCCTACGCCGTACCCTACTCCTGGTCCACACCCTGGCACTGACCCGTGCTTCAGCATGTAGCCTGACCCTCCCACGTTTCCGTACCCTCACCTGTGCCCTAAGCCTTGCCGTTCCCTAACCCTAACCCTACACTTTACCCTACGCCATACCCTATTCCTGGGCCGTACGCTGGCACTGACACTTGCGTCAGCACGTAGCCTGACCCTCCCACGTTTCTGTACCCTCACCTGTGCCCTAAGCCTTGCCATTCCCTAACCCTAACCCTAGCCGGAAACGGAAACCCACCACCAGCCCTACACCTTACCCTACGCCGTACCCTACTCCTGGGCCGTACACTGGAACTGACCCTTGTGTAAGCACGTAGCCTGCCACTCCCATGTTTCCATACCCTCACCTGTGCCCTAAGCCTTGCCGATCCCTAACCCTAACCCTACCCTGGAACAGAAACCCACCACCAGCCCTACACCTTACCCTACGCCGTACCCTAATTCTGGCGCGTACGCTGGCACTGACCCGTGTGTCAGCACGTAGCGTGCCTCTCCCTCGTTTCAGTACCCTTACCTGTGCCCTAAGCCTTGCCGTTCCCTAACCCTAACCCGGAACAGAAACCCACCAACAGCCCTACACCTTACCCTACTCCGTACCCTAATCCTGGCCCGTACACTGGCACTGAAACGTGCGTCAGCACATAGCCTGACCCTCCCACGTTTCTGTACCCTCAGCTGTGCCCTAAGCCTTGCCGTTCCCTAACCCTAACCCTAGCGCGGAATGGAAACCCACAACTAGCCCTACACCATACTTTACTCCAGACCCGTACGCTGGCACTGACACGTTTGTCAGCACGTAGCCTGCCTCTCCCACGTGTCCCTATGCTCACCTGTTCCCTAAACCTTGCCGTTCCCTAACCCTAACCCTAGCCCGGAACGGAAACCCACCACCAGCCCTACACGTTACCCTATGATGTACCCTACTCCTGGCCCTTACGCTGGCACTGACACGTGCGTCAGCACACAGCCTGACCATCCCACGATCCTCCCAATACGGAAATGGGCAGAAGATCTCAAGAGACGTTTCTTCAAAGAAGACACAGAGATGGCCAAGGCGCACATGAGAAGCTGCTCAAGAGCACTAATTATTAGAGAAATGCAAATCAAAACTACAATGAGGTATCACCTCACACCTGTTAGAATCGGCATCATCAGAAAATCTACAAACAACAAATTCTGGGGAGGGTGTGGACAAAAGGAGCCCTCTTCCACTATTGGTGGGAATGTAAATTGATAGAGTCACTATGGAGAACACTATGGAGTTTCCTTAAAAAATCTAGAAATAGAATTACCATCTGATCCAGCAATTCCACTTCTGGGCATATACCCAAAGAAAACCATAAATCAAAAAGGCACATTCACCACAATGTTCATTGCAGCACTATTTACAATAGCCAGGTAATGGAAGCAAACTAAATGCCCAAAGACAGATGAATGGATAAAGATGGGGTACATATATAAAATGGAATATTACTCGGCCATAAAAAGGAATGAATCTGGGTCATTTGTAGAGACATCGATGGATCTAGAGACAGTCATACAGAATGAAGTAAGTCAGAAAGGGGAAAACAAATATTGTATATTAATGCATATATGTGGAACCTAAAAAATGGTACAGATGAACTGGTTTGCAGGGAAGAAATAGAGACACAGAGGTAGAGAACAAACGTATGGACACCAAGTGTGGGAAGCCATGGGGTGGTGGTGGTGGGACGAGTTGGGAGATTGAGATTGACCTGTATACATGTATATGCATAAAATACATAACTAATAATAACCCGCTGTATAAAAAAGTAAATAAAATTAAATTTCAAAATGTTAAAATATAAAATTTAAAAATAAAACAGAAAAAAGCTCTTCCCTTCACACAGATGTATTTATAGGAATAAATTATTTCCATGCTTATATCTATAAATACATAAAAGAGGAATAAAAGCTAACTTGAACCATAAACGAAGAAAAACCTGAACCGACCAGTTATACAGAGAAAAACACTATCAGGGCACTTGCTCCAACGGTAAACAATATTGAAATTGTTCAGAGGTGGGGAATCATCTCCCGTACAGCCAGCAACCCACACCCCACACAAGGAGCTTCCTCATTGCAAAGCGGGGGGACCGAGCCGAGGCATCTCTGAACAAAGGTGAGCTGAGCCCCAGGCCAGCTGTTGCTGAACTGTTCCCACCCTTCCCAGGTAAAACACCTGAATATGTACAAGGGCTTGAAAGACTAGAGGAAGGGCCGTGGAGCCACAACAGCGAGAGAACGCAGGCCAACTTGGTGCCTCCAGGCCAGCCAGGGTGGTCCTGGCCCAGGGCACTCTTCCGGAAGCTTTCCATTGTCCTGCCAGAGATACCCCACCTGTCCCGGCCCCCACTGATTTTTTCCTTCCTCACCTCTGTCCGGAGAGAAATTCCAGCGGGAGGTATGGGTGACACATCCTCTTCTTTACAGGTGGCAGCTTGGCAACTCCTGCAGAAAGGCCAGCAGAACTCCACTCACACCGGGCCACCAACAAAGCTGTGGCCCCTCACTCCCTCCCACCAGCACAGCCCCGAGACTGCTCACGGGGCAAAGAATATGGAGGCAGGCACAGCTTCAGGGGCTATTGCTGCCTGGAGCGCTGTTTATATTGACCTCAACCAGGCACACCTGGGGAGGGCCGGCCGGCAGGATAAGGCTGCCCACGTCAGCTAATCCACAACCCTCAGGGAATCACAGTGTTGAAAATGGACCTCGCTAAAGCAGAATAGAAGCCAAGGAAAAAAAGGACACAATGCCATTTGCAGCACCGTAGATGAGCCTAGAGGTTATCACATGACTTGTAGTAAGTCAGAAAGTGAAAGACACATATCGTATCATATCACTTATAGGTGTTACCTAAAAATGGATACCAGGGCAGATATTTCCACGGAGAAGGGCAATCACAGATTCATTAAACAAACTTATGGTTCACCAATGGAAAGGTGTGAGGATGGGTTTCATTACGATATTGGGGTTAACAGACATATACAAACACAGGTGACATATATAATCACCTAAGACCTACGGAATACAAAGAGAGGACTACTCAACATTCTGTCTTAACGTACATGGGCAAAGGATCCCAGGAAGAACAGACATCTGTATATGTGTAAAAGAACCACATCTTCCACACCTACAACAAGCCAAGCATTGTAATCAAACTTGCTGTAATAAAAAATAAAAAATTAAATTAAAAACACGAACAAGAAGTAGTGAGACAAACTTGAGGGGCTTTCTCCTGGCACATTCCATTCTAAATTCCAATCTAGAACAAGACTTCCATTGAGGCTCTGTTGCACTAATAACCTGATTTGAAAGAGAGAACTGCTGCCACCTTGTGGCCGTTTCACACAACAGCAGCTTTAATCCCAGCGCTAAAGGTCAGTTGATATTCAAAATCATTGCAGGCCTGTAAATGACACCTGCCCTGAAAACAAATCCTGGGGTCACATATCGACCAAAAAATTCAAAGGACGTCCATATTTCAAAACGACCGTTTCAAAAGCCATATTTTACGCACATTAGTGTTCTGCTTCTTTGTCTTTCTTTCTTTTTTGGTTAAAAACACGGGAATGGAAAAAGGCATCCCTCAGAAGGGGCGAAAATAGTTGCAAACGAATCAATGGACAAAGGTTTAATCTCCAATATATATAAACAGCTCATGCAGCTTAATATTAAAAAAACAAACAACCCAATACAAACATGGGCAGAATATCTAAAGAGACGTTTCTTCAAAGAAGACACAGAGATGGCTAAGACGCACATGAAAAGCTGCTCAAGAGCACTAATTATTAGAGAAATGCAAATCAAAACTACAATGAGGTATCACCTCACACCTGTTAGAATCAGCATCATCAGAAAATCTACAGACAACAAATTCTGGGGAGGGTGTGGACAAAAGGAGCCCTCTTCCACTATTGTTGGGAATGTAAATTGATACAGTCACTATGGAGAACAGTATGGAGTTTCCTTAAAAAACCTACAAATAGAAACCTTGACTTTCCCTAACCCTAACCATAGGCTGGAACGGAAACCTACCACCAACCGTGCACCTTATCTACGCGGTACACTAATCCTAATCCGTACGCTGGCACTAACCGGTGAGTCAACATGTACCCTGACACTAACACGTTTCCGTACCCTCAGCTGTGCCCCAAACCTTGCCGTTGCCTATCCTTAACCTTAGCCCGGAACAGAAACCTACCATCAGCCCTACACCTTACCCTAAGCCGTACCCTAATCCTAATCCATACGTCAACACGTACCCTGACCCTAACACGTTTCCGTACCCTCACCTCTGCCATAAACCTTGCCGTTCCCTTACCTTAACCCTAGCCCGGAACGGAAAACTACCACCAACCCTACACCTTACCTTACGCCATACCCTAATCCTAATTCGTATGCTGACACTAACCTGTGCATCAACACGTACCCTGACCCTAACACGTTTCGTACCCTCACCTGTGCCCTAAACTTTGCCAGTCCCTAAACATAACCCTAGACTGGAACGGAAACCTACCACCAACCCTACACCTTACTCTATGCGGTACCCTAATCCTCATGCGTACGCTCACACTAACCCGTGAGTCAACACGTACCCTGAACCTAACACAATTCCGTACCATCACCTGTGCCCTATACCTTGCAATTCGCTATCCCTAACCCTACACCGGAATGTAAACCTACCGCCATCCGTACACCTTACTGTACGCCGTACCCTAATCCTAATGCGTACGATGACACTATTCCATGCATCAACATGCACCATGAACCTAACACGTTTCTGTACCCTCACCTGTGCCCTAAGCCTTGCCGTTCACTAACCCTAACCCTAGCCCTGAACTGAAACCCACCACCAGCCCTACACCATACCCTATGCCTTACCCTACTCCTGGCCTGTATGCTGGCACTGACCCGTGCGTCAGCACGTAGCCTGCCTCACCCAAGTTTCCGTACCCTCACCTGTGCCCTTAGCCTTGCCGTTCCCTAACCCTAACCCTAGCCCAGAACGGAAACCCACCACCAGCCCTACACCTTACCCTACGCCGTACCCTACTCCTGGCCCATACGCTGGCACTGACCCATGCGTCAGCAGGTAGCCTGACCCTCCCACGTTTCCGTACCCTCACCTGTGCCCTAAAACTTGACGTTCCCTAACCCTAATCAAACCCCGGAATGGACACCCACCACCAGTCTTACACCTTACCCTACGCCGTACCCTACTCCTGGTCCACACCCTGGCACTGACCCGTGCTTCAGCATGTAGCCTGACCCTCCCACGTTTCCGTACCCTCACCTGTGCCCTAAGCCTTGCCGTTCCCTAACCCTAACCCTACACTTTACCCTACGCCATACCCTATTCCTGGGCCGTACGCTGGCACTGACACTTGCGTCAGCACGTAGCCTGACCCTCCCACGTTTCTGTACCCTCACCTGTGCCCTAAGCCTTGCCATTCCCTAACCCTAACCCTAGCCGGAAACGGAAACCCACCACCAGCCCTACACCTTACCCTACGCCGTACCCTACTCCTGGGCCGTACACTGGAACTGACCCTTGTGTAAGCACGTAGCCTGCCACTCCCATGTTTCCATACCCTCACCTGTGCCCTAAGCCTTGCCGATCCCTAACCCTAACCCGACCCTGGAACAGAAACCCACCACCAGCCCTACACCTTACCCTACGCCGTACCCTAATTCTGGCGCGTACGCTGGCACTGACCCGTGTGTCAGCACGTAGCGTGCCTCTCCCTCGTTTCAGTACCCTTACCTGTGCCCTAAGCCTTGCCGTTCCCTAACCCTAACCCGGAACAGAAACCCACCAACAGCCCTACACCTTACCCTACTCCGTACCCTAATCCTGGCCCGTACACTGGCACTGAAACGTGCGTCAGCACATAGCCTGACCCTCCCACGTTTCTGTACCCTCAGCTGTGCCCTAAGCCTTGCCGTTCCCTAACCCTAACCCTAGCGCGGAATGGAAACCCACAACTAGCCCTACACCATACTTTACTCCAGACCCGTACGCTGGCACTGACACGTTTGTCAGCACGTAGCCTGCCTCTCCCACGTGTCCCTATGCTCACCTGTTCCCTAAACCTTGCCGTTCCCTAACCCTAACCCTAGCCCGGAACGGAAACCCACCACCAGCCCTACACGTTACCCTATGATGTACCCTACTCCTGGCCCTTATGCTGGCACTGACACGTGCGTCAGCACACAGCCTGACCATCCCACGATCCTCCCAATACGGAAATGGGCAGAAGATCTCAAGAGACGTTTCTTCAAAGAAGACACAGAGATGGCCAAGGCGCACATGAGAAGCTGCTCAAGAGCACTAATTATTAGAGAAATGCAAATCAAAACTACAATGAGGTATCACCTCACACCTGTTAGAATCGGCATCATCAGAAAATCTACAAACAACAAATTCTGGGGAGGGTGTGGACAAAAGGAGCCCTCTTCCACTATTGGTGGGAATGTAAATTGATAGAGTCACTATGGAGAACACTATGGAGTTTCCTTAAAAAATCTAGAAATAGAATTACCATCTGATCCAGCAATTCCACTTCTGGGCATATACCCAAAGAAAACCATAAATCAAAAAGGCACATTCACCACAATGTTCATTGCAGCACTATTTACAATAGCCAGGTAATGGAAGCAAACTAAATGCCCAAAGACAGATGAATGGATAAAGATGGGGTACATATATAAAATGGAATATTACTCGGCCATAAAAAGGAATGAATCTGGGTCATTTGTAGAGACATCGATGGATCTAGAGACAGTCATACAGAATGAAGTAAGTCAGAAAGGGGAAAACAAATATTGTATATTAATGCATATATGTGGAACCTAAAAAATGGTACAGATGAACTGGTTTGCAGGGAAGAAATAGAGACACAGAGGTAGAGAACAAACGTATGGACACCAAGTGTGGGAAGCCATGGGGTGGTGGTGGTGGGACGAGTTGGGAGATTGAGATTGACCTGTATACATGTATATGCATAAAATACATAACTAATAATAACCCGCTGTATAAAAAAGTAAATAAAATTAAATTTCAAAATGTTAAAATATAAAATTTAAAAATAAAACAGAAAAAAGCTCTTCCCTTCACACAGATGTATTTATAGGAATAAATTATTTCCATGCTTATATCTATAAATACATAAAAGAGGAATAAAAGCTAACTTGAACCATAAACGAAGAAAAACCTGAACCGACCAGTTATACAGAGAAAAACACTATCAGGGCACTTGCTCCAACGGTAAACAATATTGAAATTGTTCAGAGGTGGGGAATCATCTCCCGTACAGCCAGCAACCCACACCCCACACAAGGAGCTTCCTCATTGCAAAGCGGGGGGACCGAGCCGAGGCATCTCTGAACAAAGGTGAGCTGAGCCCCAGGCCAGCTGTTGCTGAACTGTTCCCACCCTTCCCAGGTAAAACACCTGAATATGTACAAGGGCTTGAAAGACTAGAGGAAGGGCCGTGGAGCCACAACAGCGAGAGAACGCAGGCCAACTTGGTGCCTCCAGGCCAGCCAGGGTGGTCCTGGCCCAGGGCACTCTTCCGGAAGCTTTCCATTGTCCTGCCAGAGATACCCCACCTGTCCCGGCCCCCACTGATTTTTTCCTTCCTCACCTCTGTCCGGAGAGAAATTCCAGCGGGAGGTATGGGTGACACATCCTCTTCTTTACAGGTGGCAGCTTGGCAACTCCTGCAGAAAGGCCAGCAGAACTCCACTCACACCGGGCCACCAACAAAGCTGTGGCCCCTCACTCCCTCCCACCAGCACAGCCCCGAGACTGCTCACGGGGCAAAGAATATGGAGGCAGGCACAGCTTCAGGGGCTATTGCTGCCTGGAGCGCTGTTTATATTGACCTCAACCAGGCACACCTGGGGAGGGCCGGCCGGCAGGATAAGGCTGCCCACGTCAGCTAATCCACAACCCTCAGGGAATCACAGTGTTGAAAATGGACCTCGCTAAAGCAGAATAGAAGCCAAGGAAAAAAAGGACACAATGCCATTTGCAGCACCGTAGATGAGCCTAGAGGTTATCACATGACTTGTAGTAAGTCAGAAAGTGAAAGACACATATCGTATCATATCACTTATAGGTGTTACCTAAAAATGGATACCAGGGCAGATATTTCCACGGAGAAGGGCAATCACAGATTCATTAAACAAACTTATGGTTCACCAATGGAAAGGTGTGAGGATGGGTTTCATTACGATATTGGGGTTAACAGACATATACAAACACAGGTGACATATATAATCACCTAAGACCTACGGAATACAAAGAGAGGACTACTCAACATTCTGTCTTAACGTACATGGGCAAAGGATCCCAGGAAGAACAGACATCTGTATATGTGTAAAAGAACCACATCTTCCACACCTACAACAAGCCAAGCATTGTAATCAAACTTGCTGTAATAAAAAATAAAAAATTAAATTAAAAACACGAACAAGAAGTAGTGAGACAAACTTGAGGGGCTTTCTCCTGGCACATTCCATTCTAAATTCCAATCTAGAACAAGACTTCCATTGAGGCTCTGTTGCACTAATAACCTGATTTGAAAGAGAGAACTGCTGCCACCTTGTGGCCGTTTCACACAACAGCAGCTTTAATCCCAGCGCTAAAGGTCAGTTGATATTCAAAATCATTGCAGGCCTGTAAATGACACCTGCCCTGAAAACAAATCCTGGGGTCACATATCGACCAAAAAATTCAAAGGACGTCCATATTTCAAAACGACCGTTTCAAAAGCCATATTTTACGCACATTAGTGTTCTGCTTCTTTGTCTTTCTTTCTTTTTTGGTTAAAAACACGGGAATGGAAAAAGGCATCCCTCAGAAGGGGCGAAAATAGTTGCAAACGAATCAATGGACAAAGGTTTAATCTCCAATATATATAAACAGCTCATGCAGCTTAATATTAAAAAAACAAACAACCCAATACAAACATGGGCAGAATATCTAAAGAGACGTTTCTTCAAAGAAGACACAGAGATGGCTAAGACGCACATGAAAAGCTGCTCAAGAGCACTAATTATTAGAGAAATGCAAATCAAAACTACAATGAGGTATCACCTCACACCTGTTAGAATCAGCATCATCAGAAAATCTACAGACAACAAATTCTGGGGAGGGTGTGGACAAAAGGAGCCCTCTTCCACTATTGTTGGGAATGTAAATTGATACAGTCACTATGGAGAACAGTATGGAGTTTCCTTAAAAAACCTACAAATAGAAACCTTGACTTTCCCTAACCCTAACCATAGCCTGGAACGGAAACCTACCACCAACCGTGCACCTTATCTACGCGGTACACTAATCCTAATCCGTACGCTGGCACTAACCGGTGAGTCAACATGTACCCTGACACTAACACGTTTCCGTACCCTCAGCTGTGCCCCAAACCTTGCCGTTGCCTATCCTTAACCTTAGCCCGGAACAGAAACCTACCATCAGCCCTACACCTTACCCTAAGCCGTACCCTAATCCTAATCCATACGTCAACACGTACCCTGACCCTAACACGTTTCCATACCCTCACCTCTGCCATAAACCTTGCCGTTCCCTTACCTTAACCCTAGCCCGGAACGGAAAACTACCACCAACCCTACACCTTACCTTACGCCATACCCTAATCCTAATTCGTATGCTGACACTAACCTGTGCATCAACACGTACCCTGACCCTAACACGTTTCGTACCCTCACCTGTGCCCTAAACTTTGCCAGTCCCTAAACATAACCCTAGACTGGAACGGAAACCTACCACCAACCCTACACCTTACTCTATGCGGTACCCTAATCCTCATGCGTACGCTCACACTAACCCGTGAGTCAACACGTACCCTGAACCTAACACAATTCCGTACCATCACCTGTGCCCTATACCTTGCAATTCGCTATCCCTAACCCTACACCGGAATGTAAACCTACCGCCATCCGTACACCTTACTGTACGCCGTACCCTAATCCTAATGCGTACGATGACACTATTCCATGCATCAACATGCACCATGAACCTAACACGTTTCTGTACCCTCACCTGTGCCCTAAGCCTTGCCGTTCACTAACCCTAACCCTAGCCCTGAACTGAAACCCACCACCAGCCCTACACCATACCCTATGCCTTACCCTACTCCTGGCCTGTATGCTGGCACTGACCCGTGCGTCAGCACGTAGCCTGCCTCACCCAAGTTTCCGTACCCTCACCTGTGCCCTTAGCCTTGCCGTTCCCTAACCCTAACCCTAGCCCAGAACGGAAACCCACCACCAGCCCTACACCTTACCCTACGCCGTACCCTACTCCTGGCCCATACGCTGGCACTGACCCATGCGTCAGCAGGTAGCCTGACCCTCCCACGTTTCCGTACCCTCACCTGTGCCCTAAAACTTGACGTTCCCTAACCCTAATCAAACCCCGGAATGGACACCCACCACCAGTCTTACACCTTACCCTACGCCGTACCCTACTCCTGGTCCACACCCTGGCACTGACCCGTGCTTCAGCATGTAGCCTGACCCTCCCACGTTTCCGTACCCTCACCTGTGCCCTAAGCCTTGCCGTTCCCTAACCCTAACCCTACACTTTACCCTACGCCATACCCTATTCCTGGGCCGTACGCTGGCACTGACACTTGCGTCAGCACGTAGCCTGACCCTCCCACGTTTCTGTACCCTCACCTGTGCCCTAAGCCTTGCCATTCCCTAACCCTAACCCTAGCCGGAAACGGAAACCCACCACCAGCCCTACACCTTACCCTACGCCGTACCCTACTCCTGGGCCGTACACTGGAACTGACCCTTGTGTAAGCACGTAGCCTGCCACTCCCATGTTTCCATACCCTCACCTGTGCCCTAAGCCTTGCCGATCCCTAACCCTAACCCTACCCTGGAACAGAAACCCACCACCAGCCCTACACCTTACCCTACGCCGTACCCTAATTCTGGCGCGTACGCTGGCACTGACCCGTGTGTCAGCACGTAGCGTGCCTCTCCCTCGTTTCAGTACCCTTACCTGTGCCCTAAGCCTTGCCGTTCCCTAACCCTAACCCGGAACAGAAACCCACCAACAGCCCTACACCTTACCCTACTCCGTACCCTAATCCTGGCCCGTACACTGGCACTGAAACGTGCGTCAGCACATAGCCTGACCCTCCCACGTTTCTGTACCCTCAGCTGTGCCCTAAGCCTTGCCGTTCCCTAACCCTAACCCTAGCGCGGAATGGAAACCCACAACTAGCCCTACACCATACTTTACTCCAGACCCGTACGCTGGCACTGACACGTTTGTCAGCACGTAGCCTGCCTCTCCCACGTGTCCCTATGCTCACCTGTTCCCTAAACCTTGCCGTTCCCTAACCCTAACCCTAGCCCGGAACGGAAACCCACCACCAGCCCTACACGTTACCCTATGATGTACCCTACTCCTGGCCCTTACGCTGGCACTGACACGTGCGTCAGCACACAGCCTGACCATCCCACGATCCTCCCAATACGGAAATGGGCAGAAGATCTCAAGAGACGTTTCTTCAAAGAAGACACAGAGATGGCCAAGGCGCACATGAGAAGCTGCTCAAGAGCACTAATTATTAGAGAAATGCAAATCAAAACTACAATGAGGTATCACCTCACACCTGTTAGAATCGGCATCATCAGAAAATCTACAAACAACAAATTCTGGGGAGGGTGTGGACAAAAGGAGCCCTCTTCCACTATTGGTGGGAATGTAAATTGATAGAGTCACTATGGAGAACACTATGGAGTTTCCTTAAAAAATCTAGAAATAGAATTACCATCTGATCCAGCAATTCCACTTCTGGGCATATACCCAAAGAAAACCATAAATCAAAAAGGCACATTCACCACAATGTTCATTGCAGCACTATTTACAATAGCCAGGTAATGGAAGCAAACTAAATGCCCAAAGACAGATGAATGGATAAAGATGGGGTACATATATAAAATGGAATATTACTCGGCCATAAAAAGGAATGAATCTGGGTCATTTGTAGAGACATCGATGGATCTAGAGACAGTCATACAGAATGAAGTAAGTCAGAAAGGGGAAAACAAATATTGTATATTAATGCATATATGTGGAACCTAAAAAATGGTACAGATGAACTGGTTTGCAGGGAAGAAATAGAGACACAGAGGTAGAGAACAAACGTATGGACACCAAGTGTGGGAAGCCATGGGGTGGTGGTGGTGGGACGAGTTGGGAGATTGAGATTGACCTGTATACATGTATATGCATAAAATACATAACTAATAATAACCCGCTGTATAAAAAAGTAAATAAAATTAAATTTCAAAATGTTAAAATATAAAATTTAAAAATAAAACAGAAAAAAGCTCTTCCCTTCACACAGATGTATTTATAGGAATAAATTATTTCCATGCTTATATCTATAAATACATAAAAGAGGAATAAAAGCTAACTTGAACCATAAACGAAGAAAAACCTGAACCGACCAGTTATACAGAGAAAAACACTATCAGGGCACTTGCTCCAACGGTAAACAATATTGAAATTGTTCAGAGGTGGGGAATCATCTCCCGTACAGCCAGCAACCCACACCCCACACAAGGAGCTTCCTCATTGCAAAGCGGGGGGACCGAGCCGAGGCATCTCTGAACAAAGGTGAGCTGAGCCCCAGGCCAGCTGTTGCTGAACTGTTCCCACCCTTCCCAGGTAAAACACCTGAATATGTACAAGGGCTTGAAAGACTAGAGGAAGGGCCGTGGAGCCACAACAGCGAGAGAACGCAGGCCAACTTGGTGCCTCCAGGCCAGCCAGGGTGGTCCTGGCCCAGGGCACTCTTCCGGAAGCTTTCCATTGTCCTGCCAGAGATACCCCACCTGTCCCGGCCCCCACTGATTTTTTCCTTCCTCACCTCTGTCCGGAGAGAAATTCCAGCGGGAGGTATGGGTGACACATCCTCTTCTTTACAGGTGGCAGCTTGGCAACTCCTGCAGAAAGGCCAGCAGAACTCCACTCACACCGGGCCACCAACAAAGCTGTGGCCCCTCACTCCCTCCCACCAGCACAGCCCCGAGACTGCTCACGGGGCAAAGAATATGGAGGCAGGCACAGCTTCAGGGGCTATTGCTGCCTGGAGCGCTGTTTATATTGACCTCAACCAGGCACACCTGGGGAGGGCCGGCCGGCAGGATAAGGCTGCCCACGTCAGCTAATCCACAACCCTCAGGGAATCACAGTGTTGAAAATGGACCTCGCTAAAGCAGAATAGAAGCCAAGGAAAAAAAGGACACAATGCCATTTGCAGCACCGTAGATGAGCCTAGAGGTTATCACATGACTTGTAGTAAGTCAGAAAGTGAAAGACACATATCGTATCATATCACTTATAGGTGTTACCTAAAAATGGATACCAGGGCAGATATTTCCACGGAGAAGGGCAATCACAGATTCATTAAACAAACTTATGGTTCACCAATGGAAAGGTGTGAGGATGGGTTTCATTACGATATTGGGGTTAACAGACATATACAAACACAGGTGACATATATAATCACCTAAGACCTACGGAATACAAAGAGAGGACTACTCAACATTCTGTCTTAACGTACATGGGCAAAGGATCCCAGGAAGAACAGACATCTGTATATGTGTAAAAGAACCACATCTTCCACACCTACAACAAGCCAAGCATTGTAATCAAACTTGCTGTAATAAAAAATAAAAAATTAAATTAAAAACACGAACAAGAAGTAGTGAGACAAACTTGAGGGGCTTTCTCCTGGCACATTCCATTCTAAATTCCAATCTAGAACAAGACTTCCATTGAGGCTCTGTTGCACTAATAACCTGATTTGAAAGAGAGAACTGCTGCCACCTTGTGGCCGTTTCACACAACAGCAGCTTTAATCCCAGCGCTAAAGGTCAGTTGATATTCAAAATCATTGCAGGCCTGTAAATGACACCTGCCCTGAAAACAAATCCTGGGGTCACATATCGACCAAAAAATTCAAAGGACGTCCATATTTCAAAACGACCGTTTCAAAAGCCATATTTTACGCACATTAGTGTTCTGCTTCTTTGTCTTTCTTTCTTTTTTTGGTTAAAAACACGGGAATGGGGCTTCCCTGGTGGCGCAGTGGTTGAGAGTCCGCCTGCCGATGCAGGGGACACGGGTTCGTGCCCCGGTCTGGGAGGATCCCACATGCCGCGTGAGCAGCTGGGCCCGTGAGCCATGGCCACTGAGCCTGCGCGTCCGGAGCCTGTGCTCCGCAATGGGAGAGGCCACAACAGTGAGAGGCCCGTGTACGGCAAAAAAAAAAAAAAAAAAAAAAAAAAAAAAAAAAACACGGGAATGGAAAAAGGCATCCCTCAGAAGGGGCGAAAATAGTTGCAAACGAATCAATGGACAAAGGTTTAATCTCCAATATATATAAACAGCTCATGCAGCTTAATATTAAAAAAACAAACAACCCAATACAAACATGGGCAGAATATCTAAAGAGACGTTTCTTCAAAGAAGACACAGAGATGGCTAAGACGCACATGAAAAGCTGCTCAAGAGCACTAATTATTAGAGAAATGCAAATCAAAACTACAATGAGGTATCACCTCACACCTGTTAGAATCAGCATCATCAGAAAATCTACAGACAACAAATTCTGGGGAGGGTGTGGACAAAAGGAGCCCTCTTCCACTATTGTTGGGAATGTAAATTGATACAGTCACTATGGAGAACAGTATGGAGTTTCCTTAAAAAACCTACAAATAGAAACCTTGACTTTCCCTAACCCTAACCATAGGCTGGAACGGAAACCTACCACCAACCGTGCACCTTATCTACGCGGTACACTAATCCTAATCCGTACGCTGGCACTAACCGGTGAGTCAACATGTACCCTGACACTAACACGTTTCCGTACCCTCAGCTGTGCCCCAAACCTTGCCGTTGCCTATCCTTAACCTTAGCCCGGAACAGAAACCTACCATCAGCCCTACACCTTACCCTAAGCCGTACCCTAATCCTAATCCATACGTCAACACGTACCCTGACCCTAACACGTTTCCGTACCCTCACCTCTGCCATAAACCTTGCCGTTCCCTTACCTTAACCCTAGCCCGGAACGGAAAACTACCACCAACCCTACACCTTACCTTACGCCATACCCTAATCCTAATTCGTATGCTGACACTAACCTGTGCATCAACACGTACCCTGACCCTAACACGTTTCGTACCCTCACCTGTGCCCTAAACTTTGCCAGTCCCTAAACATAACCCTAGACTGGAACGGAAACCTACCACCAACCCTACACCTTACTCTATGCGGTACCCTAATCCTCATGCGTACGCTCACACTAACCCGTGAGTCAACACGTACCCTGAACCTAACACAATTCCGTACCATCACCTGTGCCCTATACCTTGCAATTCGCTATCCCTAACCCTACACCGGAATGTAAACCTACCGCCAACCGTACACCTTACTGTACGCCGTACCCTAATCCTAATGTGTACGATGACACTATTCCATGCATCAACATGCACCATGAACCTAACACGTTTCTGTACCCTCACCTGTGCCCTAAGCCTTGCCGTTCACTAACCCTAACCCTAGCCCTGAACTGAAACCCACCACCAGCCCTACACCATACCCTATGCCTTACCCTACTCCTGGCCTGTATGCTGGCACTGACCCGTGCGTCAGCACGTAGCCTGCCTCACCCAAGTTTCCGTACCCTCACCTGTGCCCTTAGCCTTGCCGTTCCCTAACCCTAACCCTAGCCCAGAACGGAAACCCACCACCAGCCCTACACCTTACCCTACGCCGTACCCTACTCCTGGCCCATACGCTGGCACTGACCCATGCGTCAGCAGGTAGCCTGACCCTCCCACGTTTCCGTACCCTCACCTGTGCCCTAAAACTTGACGTTCCCTAACCCTAATCAAACCCCGGAATGGACACCCACCACCAGTCTTACACCTTACCCTACGCCGTACCCTACTCCTGGTCCACACCCTGGCACTGACCCGTGCTTCAGCATGTAGCCTGACCCTCCCACGTTTCCGTACCCTCACCTGTGCCCTAAGCCTTGCCGTTCCCTAACCCTAACCCTACACTTTACCCTACGCCATACCCTATTCCTGGGCCGTACGCTGGCACTGACACTTGCGTCAGCACGTAGCCTGACCCTCCCACGTTTCTGTACCCTCACCTGTGCCCTAAGCCTTGCCATTCCCTAACCCTAACCCTAGCCGGAAACGGAAACCCACCACCAGCCCTACACCTTACCCTACGCCGTACCCTACTCCTGGGCCGTACACTGGAACTGACCCTTGTGTAAGCACGTAGCCTGCCACTCCCATGTTTCCATACCCTCACCTGTGCCCTAAGCCTTGCCGATCCCTAACCCTAACCCTACCCTGGAACAGAAACCCACCACCAGCCCTACACCTTACCCTACGCCGTACCCTAATTCTGGCGCGTACGCTGGCACTGACCCGTGTGTCAGCACGTAGCGTGCCTCTCCCTCGTTTCAGTACCCTTACCTGTGCCCTAAGCCTTGCCGTTCCCTAACCCTAACCCGGAACAGAAACCCACCAACAGCCCTACACCTTACCCTACTCCGTACCCTAATCCTGGCCCGTACACTGGCACTGAAACGTGCGTCAGCACATAGCCTGACCCTCCCACGTTTCTGTACCCTCAGCTGTGCCCTAAGCCTTGCCGTTCCCTAACCCTAACCCTAGCGCGGAATGGAAACCCACAACTAGCCCTACACCATACTTTACTCCAGACCCGTACGCTGGCACTGACACGTTTGTCAGCACGTAGCCTGCCTCTCCCACGTGTCCCTATGCTCACCTGTTCCCTAAACCTTGCCGTTCCCTAACCCTAACCCTAGCCCGGAACGGAAACCCACCACCAGCCCTACACGTTACCCTATGATGTACCCTACTCCTGGCCCTTAACGCTGGCACTGACACGTGCGTCAGCACACAGCCTGACCATCCCACGATCCTCCCAATACGGAAATGGGCAGAAGATCTCAAGAGACGTTTCTTCAAAGAAGACACAGAGATGGCCAAGGCGCACATGAGAAGCTGCTCAAGAGCACTAATTATTAGAGAAATGCAAATCAAAACTACAATGAGGTATCACCTCACACCTGTTAGAATCGGCATCATCAGAAAATCTACAAACAACAAATTCTGGGGAGGGTGTGGACAAAAGGAGCCCTCTTCCACTATTGGTGGGAATGTAAATTGATAGAGTCACTATGGAGAACACTATGGAGTTTCCTTAAAAAATCTAGAAATAGAATTACCATCTGATCCAGCAATTCCACTTCTGGGCATATACCCAAAGAAAACCATAAATCAAAAAGGCACATTCACCACAATGTTCATTGCAGCACTATTTACAATAGCCAGGTAATGGAAGCAAACTAAATGCCCAAAGACAGATGAATGGATAAAGATGGGGTACATATATAAAATGGAATATTACTCGGCCATAAAAAGGAATGAATCTGGGTCATTTGTAGAGACATCGATGGATCTAGAGACAGTCATACAGAATGAAGTAAGTCAGAAAGGGGAAAACAAATATTGTATATTAATGCATATATGTGGAACCTAAAAAATGGTACAGATGAACTGGTTTGCAGGGAAGAAATAGAGACACAGAGGTAGAGAACAAACGTATGGACACCAAGTGTGGGAAGCCATGGGGTGGTGGTGGTGGGACGAGTTGGGAGATTGAGATTGACCTGTATACATGTATATGCATAAAATACATAACTAATAATAACCCGCTGTATAAAAAAGTAAATAAAATTAAATTTCAAAATGTTAAAATATAAAATTTAAAAATAAAACAGAAAAAAGCTCTTCCCTTCACACAGATGTATTTATAGGAATAAATTATTTCCATGCTTATATCTATAAATACATAAAAGAGGAATAAAAGCTAACTTGAACCATAAACGAAGAAAAACCTGAACCGACCAGTTATACAGAGAAAAACACTATCAGGGCACTTGCTCCAACGGTAAACAATATTGAAATTGTTCAGAGGTGGGGAATCATCTCCCGTACAGCCAGCAACCCACACCCCACACAAGGAGCTTCCTCATTGCAAAGCGGGGGGACCGAGCCGAGGCATCTCTGAACAAAGGTGAGCTGAGCCCCAGGCCAGCTGTTGCTGAACTGTTCCCACCCTTCCCAGGTAAAACACCTGAATATGTACAAGGGCTTGAAAGACTAGAGGAAGGGCCGTGGAGCCACAACAGCGAGAGAACGCAGGCCAACTTGGTGCCTCCAGGCCAGCCAGGGTGGTCCTGGCCCAGGGCACTCTTCCGGAAGCTTTCCATTGTCCTGCCAGAGATACCCCACCTGTCCCGGCCCCCACTGATTTTTTCCTTCCTCACCTCTGTCCGGAGAGAAATTCCAGCGGGAGGTATGGGTGACACATCCTCTTCTTTACAGGTGGCAGCTTGGCAACTCCTGCAGAAAGGCCAGCAGAACTCCACTCACACCGGGCCACCAACAAAGCTGTGGCCCCTCACTCCCTCCCACCAGCACAGCCCCGAGACTGCTCACGGGGCAAAGAATATGGAGGCAGGCACAGCTTCAGGGGCTATTGCTGCCTGGAGCGCTGTTTATATTGACCTCAACCAGGCACACCTGGGGAGGGCCGGCCGGCAGGATAAGGCTGCCCACGTCAGCTAATCCACAACCCTCAGGGAATCACAGTGTTGAAAATGGACCTCGCTAAAGCAGAATAGAAGCCAAGGAAAAAAAGGACACAATGCCATTTGCAGCACCGTAGATGAGCCTAGAGGTTATCACATGACTTGTAGTAAGTCAGAAAGTGAAGGACACATATCGTATCATATCACTTATAGGTGTTACCTAAAAATGGATACCAGGGCAGATATTTCCACGGAGAAGGGCAATCACAGATTCATTAAACAAACTTATGGTTCACCAATGGAAAGGTGTGAGGATGGGTTTCATTACGATATTGGGGTTAACAGACATATACAAACACAGGTGACATATATAATCACCTAAGACCTACGGAATACAAAGAGAGGACTACTCAACATTCTGTCTTAACGTACATGGGCAAAGGATCCCAGGAAGAACAGACATCTGTATATGTGTAAAAGAACCACATCTTCCACACCTACAACAAGCCAAGCATTGTAATCAAACTTGCTGTAATAAAAAATAAAAAATTAAATTAAAAACACGAACAAGAAGTAGTGAGACAAACTTGAGGGGCTTTCTCCTGGCACATTCCATTCTAAATTCCAATCTAGAACAAGACTTCCATTGAGGCTCTGTTGCACTAATAACCTGATTTGAAAGAGAGAACTGCTGCCACCTTGTGGCCGTTTCACACAACAGCAGCTTTAATCCCAGCGCTAAAGGTCAGTTGATATTCAAAATCATTGCAGGCCTGTAAATGACACCTGCCCTGAAAACAAATCCTGGGGTCACATATCGACCAAAAAATTCAAAGGACGTCCATATTTCAAAACGACCGTTTCAAAAGCCATATTTTACGCACATTAGTGTTCTGCTTCTTTGTCTTTCTTTCTTTTTTGGTTAAAAACACGGGAATGGAAAAAGGCATCCCTCAGAAGGGGCGAAAATAGTTGCAAACGAATCAATGGACAAAGGTTTAATCTCCAATATATATAAACAGCTCATGCAGCTTAATATTAAAAAAACAAACAACCCAATACAAACATGGGCAGAATATCTAAAGAGACGTTTCTTCAAAGAAGACACAGAGATGGCTAAGACGCACATGAAAAGCTGCTCAAGAGCACTAATTATTAGAGAAATGCAAATCAAAACTACAATGAGGTATCACCTCACACCTGTTAGAATCAGCATCATCAGAAAATCTACAGACAACAAATTCTGGGGAGGGTGTGGACAAAAGGAGCCCTCTTCCACTATTGTTGGGAATGTAAATTGATACAGTCACTATGGAGAACAGTATGGAGTTTCCTTAAAAAACCTACAAATAGAAACCTTGACTTTCCCTAACCCTAACCATAGCCTGGAACGGAAACCTACCACCAACCGTGCACCTTATCTACGCGGTACACTAATCCTAATCCGTACGCTGGCACTAACCGGTGAGTCAACATGTACCCTGACACTAACACGTTTCCGTACCCTCAGCTGTGCCCCAAACCTTGCCGTTGCCTATCCTTAACCTTAGCCCGGAACAGAAACCTACCATCAGCCCTACACCTTACCCTAAGCCGTACCCTAATCCTAATCCATACGTCAACACGTACCCTGACCCTAACACGTTTCCGTACCCTCACCTCTGCCATAAACCTTGCCGTTCCCTTACCTTAACCCTAGCCCGGAACGGAAAACTACCACCAACCCTACACCTTACCTTACGCCATACCCTAATCCTAATTCGTATGCTGACACTAACCTGTGCATCAACACGTACCCTGACCCTAACACGTTTCGTACCCTCACCTGTGCCCTAAACTTTGCCAGTCCCTAAACATAACCCTAGACTGGAACGGAAACCTACCACCAACCCTACACCTTACTCTATGCGGTACCCTAATCCTCATGCGTACGCTCACACTAACCCGTGAGTCAACACGTACCCTGAACCTAACACAATTCCGTACCATCACCTGTGCCCTATACCTTGCAATTCGCTATCCCTAACCCTACACCGGAATGTAAACCTACCGCCATCCGTACACCTTACTGTACGCCGTACCCTAATCCTAATGCGTACGATGACACTATTCCATGCATCAACATGCACCATGAACCTAACACGTTTCTGTACCCTCACCTGTGCCCTAAGCCTTGCCGTTCACTAACCCTAACCCTAGCCCTGAACTGAAACCCACCACCAGCCCTACACCATACCCTATGCCTTACCCTACTCCTGGCCTGTATGCTGGCACTGACCCGTGCGTCAGCACGTAGCCTGCCTCACCCAAGTTTCCGTACCCTCACCTGTGCCCTTAGCCTTGCCGTTCCCTAACCCTAACCCTAGCCCAGAACGGAAACCCACCACCAGCCCTACACCTTACCCTACGCCGTACCCTACTCCTGGCCCATACGCTGGCACTGACCCATGCGTCAGCAGGTAGCCTGACCCTCCCACGTTTCCGTACCCTCACCTGTGCCCTAAAACTTGACGTTCCCTAACCCTAATCAAACCCCGGAATGGACACCCACCACCAGTCTTACACCTTACCCTACGCCGTACCCTACTCCTGGTCCACACCCTGGCACTGACCCGTGCTTCAGCATGTAGCCTGACCCTCCCACGTTTCCGTACCCTCACCTGTGCCCTAAGCCTTGCCGTTCCCTAACCCTAACCCTACACTTTACCCTACGCCATACCCTATTCCTGGGCCGTACGCTGGCACTGACACTTGCGTCAGCACGTAGCCTGACCCTCCCACGTTTCTGTACCCTCACCTGTGCCCTAAGCCTTGCCATTCCCTAACCCTAACCCTAGCCGGAAACGGAAACCCACCACCAGCCCTACACCTTACCCTACGCCGTACCCTACTCCTGGGCCGTACACTGGAACTGACCCTTGTGTAAGCACGTAGCCTGCCACTCCCATGTTTCCATACCCTCACCTGTGCCCTAAGCCTTGCCGATCCCTAACCCTAACCCTACCCTGGAACAGAAACCCACCACCAGCCCTACACCTTACCCTACGCCGTACCCTAATTCTGGCGCGTACGCTGGCACTGACCCGTGTGTCAGCACGTAGCGTGCCTCTCCCTCGTTTCAGTACCCTTACCTGTGCCCTAAGCCTTGCCGTTCCCTAACCCTAACCCGGAACAGAAACCCACCAACAGCCCTACACCTTACCCTACTCCGTACCCTAATCCTGGCCCGTACACTGGCACTGAAACGTGCGTCAGCACATAGCCTGACCCTCCCACGTTTCTGTACCCTCAGCTGTGCCCTAAGCCTTGCCGTTCCCTAACCCTAACCCTAGCGCGGAATGGAAACCCACAACTAGCCCTACACCATACTTTACTCCAGACCCGTACGCTGGCACTGACACGTTTGTCAGCACGTAGCCTGCCTCTCCCACGTGTCCCTATGCTCACCTGTTCCCTAAACCTTGCCGTTCCCTAACCCTAACCCTAGCCCGGAACGGAAACCCACCACCAGCCCTACACGTTACCCTATGATGTACCCTACTCCTGGCCCTTAACGCTGGCACTGACACGTGCGTCAGCACACAGCCTGACCATCCCACGATCCTCCCAATACGGAAATGGGCAGAAGATCTCAAGAGACGTTTCTTCAAAGAAGACACAGAGATGGCCAAGGCGCACATGAGAAGCTGCTCAAGAGCACTAATTATTAGAGAAATGCAAATCAAAACTACAATGAGGTATCACCTCACACCTGTTAGAATCGGCATCATCAGAAAATCTACAAACAACAAATTCTGGGGAGGGTGTGGACAAAAGGAGCCCTCTTCCACTATTGGTGGGAATGTAAATTGATAGAGTCACTATGGAGAACACTATGGAGTTTCCTTAAAAAATCTAGAAATAGAATTACCATCTGATCCAGCAATTCCACTTCTGGGCATATACCCAAAGAAAACCATAAATCAAAAAGGCACATTCACCACAATGTTCATTGCAGCACTATTTACAATAGCCAGGTAATGGAAGCAAACTAAATGCCCAAAGACAGATGAATGGATAAAGATGGGGTACATATATAAAATGGAATATTACTCGGCCATAAAAAGGAATGAATCTGGGTCATTTGTAGAGACATCGATGGATCTAGAGACAGTCATACAGAATGAAGTAAGTCAGAAAGGGGAAAACAAATATTGTATATTAATGCATATATGTGGAACCTAAAAAATGGTACAGATGAACTGGTTTGCAGGGAAGAAATAGAGACACAGAGGTAGAGAACAAACGTATGGACACCAAGTGTGGGAAGCCATGGGGTGGTGGTGGTGGGACGAGTTGGGAGATTGAGATTGACCTGTATACATGTATATGCATAAAATACATAACTAATAATAACCCGCTGTATAAAAAAGTAAATAAAATTAAATTTCAAAATGTTAAAATATAAAATTTAAAAATAAAACAGAAAAAAGCTCTTCCCTTCACACAGATGTATTTATAGGAATAAATTATTTCCATGCTTATATCTATAAATACATAAAAGAGGAATAAAAGCTAACTTGAACCATAAACGAAGAAAAACCTGAACCGACCAGTTATACAGAGAAAAACACTATCAGGGCACTTGCTCCAACGGTAAACAATATTGAAATTGTTCAGAGGTGGGGAATCATCTCCCGTACAGCCAGCAACCCACACCCCACACAAGGAGCTTCCTCATTGCAAAGCGGGGGGACCGAGCCGAGGCATCTCTGAACAAAGGTGAGCTGAGCCCCAGGCCAGCTGTTGCTGAACTGTTCCCACCCTTCCCAGGTAAAACACCTGAATATGTACAAGGGCTTGAAAGACTAGAGGAAGGGCCGTGGAGCCACAACAGCGAGAGAACGCAGGCCAACTTGGTGCCTCCAGGCCAGCCAGGGTGGTCCTGGCCCAGGGCACTCTTCCGGAAGCTTTCCATTGTCCTGCCAGAGATACCCCACCTGTCCCGGCCCCCACTGATTTTTTCCTTCCTCACCTCTGTCCGGAGAGAAATTCCAGCGGGAGGTATGGGTGACACATCCTCTTCTTTACAGGTGGCAGCTTGGCAACTCCTGCAGAAAGGCCAGCAGAACTCCACTCACACCGGGCCACCAACAAAGCTGTGGCCCCTCACTCCCTCCCACCAGCACAGCCCCGAGACTGCTCACGGGGCAAAGAATATGGAGGCAGGCACAGCTTCAGGGGCTATTGCTGCCTGGAGCGCTGTTTATATTGACCTCAACCAGGCACACCTGGGGAGGGCCGGCCGGCAGGATAAGGCTGCCCACGTCAGCTAATCCACAACCCTCAGGGAATCACAGTGTTGAAAATGGACCTCGCTAAAGCAGAATAGAAGCCAAGGAAAAAAAGGACACAATGCCATTTGCAGCACCGTAGATGAGCCTAGAGGTTATCACATGACTTGTAGTAAGTCAGAAAGTGAAGGACACATATCGTATCATATCACTTATAGGTGTTACCTAAAAATGGATACCAGGGCAGATATTTCCACGGAGAAGGGCAATCACAGATTCATTAAACAAACTTATGGTTCACCAATGGAAAGGTGTGAGGATGGGTTTCATTACGATATTGGGGTTAACAGACATATACAAACACAGGTGACATATATAATCACCTAAGACCTACGGAATACAAAGAGAGGACTACTCAACATTCTGTCTTAACGTACATGGGCAAAGGATCCCAGGAAGAACAGACATCTGTATATGTGTAAAAGAACCACATCTTCCACACCTACAACAAGCCAAGCATTGTAATCAAACTTGCTGTAATAAAAAATAAAAAATTAAATTAAAAACACGAACAAGAAGTAGTGAGACAAACTTGAGGGGCTTTCTCCTGGCACATTCCATTCTAAATTCCAATCTAGAACAAGACTTCCATTGAGGCTCTGTTGCACTAATAACCTGATTTGAAAGAGAGAACTGCTGCCACCTTGTGGCCGTTTCACACAACAGCAGCTTTAATCCCAGCGCTAAAGGTCAGTTGATATTCAAAATCATTGCAGGCCTGTAAATGACACCTGCCCTGAAAACAAATCCTGGGGTCACATATCGACCAAAAAATTCAAAGGACGTCCATATTTCAAAACGACCGTTTCAAAAGCCATATTTTACGCACATTAGTGTTCTGCTTCTTTGTCTTTCTTTCTTTTTTGGTTAAAAACACGGGAATGGAAAAAGGCATCCCTCAGAAGGGGCGAAAATAGTTGCAAACGAATCAATGGACAAAGGTTTAATCTCCAATATATATAAACAGCTCATGCAGCTTAATATTAAAAAAACAAACAACCCAATACAAACATGGGCAGAATATCTAAAGAGACGTTTCTTCAAAGAAGACACAGAGATGGCTAAGACGCACATGAAAAGCTGCTCAAGAGCACTAATTATTAGAGAAATGCAAATCAAAACTACAATGAGGTATCACCTCACACCTGTTAGAATCAGCATCATCAGAAAATCTACAGACAACAAATTCTGGGGAGGGTGTGGACAAAAGGAGCCCTCTTCCACTATTGTTGGGAATGTAAATTGATACAGTCACTATGGAGAACAGTATGGAGTTTCCTTAAAAAACCTACAAATAGAAACCTTGACTTTCCCTAACCCTAACCATAGCCTGGAACGGAAACCTACCACCAACCGTGCACCTTATCTACGCGGTACACTAATCCTAATCCGTACGCTGGCACTAACCGGTGAGTCAACATGTACCCTGACACTAACACGTTTCCGTACCCTCAGCTGTGCCCCAAACCTTGCCGTTGCCTATCCTTAACCTTAGCCCGGAACAGAAACCTACCATCAGCCCTACACCTTACCCTAAGCCGTACCCTAATCCTAATCCATACGTCAACACGTACCCTGACCCTAACACGTTTCCGTACCCTCACCTCTGCCATAAACCTTGCCGTTCCCTTACCTTAACCCTAGCCCGGAACGGAAAACTACCACCAACCCTACACCTTACCTTACGCCATACCCTAATCCTAATTCGTATGCTGACACTAACCTGTGCATCAACACGTACCCTGACCCTAACACGTTTCGTACCCTCACCTGTGCCCTAAACTTTGCCAGTCCCTAAACATAACCCTAGACTGGAACGGAAACCTACCACCAACCCTACACCTTACTCTATGCGGTACCCTAATCCTCATGCGTACGCTCACACTAACCCGTGAGTCAACACGTACCCTGAACCTAACACAATTCCGTACCATCACCTGTGCCCTATACCTTGCAATTCGCTATCCCTAACCCTACACCGGAATGTAAACCTACCGCCATCCGTACACCTTACTGTACGCCGTACCCTAATCCTAATGCGTACGATGACACTATTCCATGCATCAACATGCACCATGAACCTAACACGTTTCTGTACCCTCACCTGTGCCCTAAGCCTTGCCGTTCACTAACCCTAACCCTAGCCCTGAACTGAAACCCACCACCAGCCCTACACCATACCCTATGCCTTACCCTACTCCTGGCCTGTATGCTGGCACTGACCCGTGCGTCAGCACGTAGCCTGCCTCACCCAAGTTTCCGTACCCTCACCTGTGCCCTTAGCCTTGCCGTTCCCTAACCCTAACCCTAGCCCAGAACGGAAACCCACCACCAGCCCTACACCTTACCCTACGCCGTACCCTACTCCTGGCCCATACGCTGGCACTGACCCATGCGTCAGCAGGTAGCCTGACCCTCCCACGTTTCCGTACCCTCACCTGTGCCCTAAAACTTGACGTTCCCTAACCCTAATCAAACCCCGGAATGGACACCCACCACCAGTCTTACACCTTACCCTACGCCGTACCCTACTCCTGGTCCACACCCTGGCACTGACCCGTGCTTCAGCATGTAGCCTGACCCTCCCACGTTTCCGTACCCTCACCTGTGCCCTAAGCCTTGCCGTTCCCTAACCCTAACCCTACACTTTACCCTACGCCATACCCTATTCCTGGGCCGTACGCTGGCACTGACACTTGCGTCAGCACGTAGCCTGACCCTCCCACGTTTCTGTACCCTCACCTGTGCCCTAAGCCTTGCCATTCCCTAACCCTAACCCTAGCCGGAAACGGAAACCCACCACCAGCCCTACACCTTACCCTACGCCGTACCCTACTCCTGGGCCGTACACTGGAACTGACCCTTGTGTAAGCACGTAGCCTGCCACTCCCATGTTTCCATACCCTCACCTGTGCCCTAAGCCTTGCCGATCCCTAACCCTAACCCTACCCTGGAACAGAAACCCACCACCAGCCCTACACCTTACCCTACGCCGTACCCTAATTCTGGCGCGTACGCTGGCACTGACCCGTGTGTCAGCACGTAGCGTGCCTCTCCCTCGTTTCAGTACCCTTACCTGTGCCCTAAGCCTTGCCGTTCCCTAACCCTAACCCGGAACAGAAACCCACCAACAGCCCTACACCTTACCCTACTCCGTACCCTAATCCTGGCCCGTACACTGGCACTGAAACGTGCGTCAGCACATAGCCTGGACCCTCCCACGTTTCTGTACCCTCAGCTGTGCCCTAAGCCTTGCCGTTCCCTAACCCTAACCCTAGCGCGGAATGGAAACCCACAACTAGCCCTACACCATACTTTACTCCAGACCCGTACGCTGGCACTGACACGTTTGTCAGCACGTAGCCTGCCTCTCCCACGTGTCCCTATGCTCACCTGTTCCCTAAACCTTGCCGTTCCCTAACCCTAACCCTAGCCCGGAACGGAAACCACCACCAGCCCTACACGTTACCCTATGATGTACCCTACTCCTGGCCCTTACGCTGGCACTGACACGTGCGTCAGCACACAGCCTGACCATCCCACGATCCTCCCAATACGGAAATGGGCAGAAGATCTCAAGAGACGTTTCTTCAAAGAAGACACAGAGATGGCCAAGGCGCACATGAGAAGCTGCTCAAGAGCACTAATTATTAGAGAAATGCAAATCAAAACTACAATGAGGTATCACCTCACACCTGTTAGAATCGGCATCATCAGAAAATCTACAAACAACAAATTCTGGGGAGGGTGTGGACAAAAGGAGCCCTCTTCCACTATTGGTGGGAATGTAAATTGATAGAGTCACTATGGAGAAACACTATGGAGTTTCCTTAAAAAAATCTAGAAATAGAATTACCATCTGATCCAGCAATTCCACTTCTGGGCATATACCCAAAGAAAACCATAAATCAAAAAGGCACATTCACCACAATGTTCATTGCAGCACTATTTACAATAGCCAGGTAATGGAAGCAAACTAAATGCCCAAAGGACAGATGAATGGATAAAGATGGGGTACATATATAAAATGGAATATTACTCGGCCATTAAAAGGAATGAATCTGGGTCATTTGTAGAGACATCGATGGATCTAGAGACAGTCATACAGAATGAAGTAAGTCAGAAAGGGGAAAACAAATATTGTATATTAATGCATATATGTGGAACCTAAAAAATGGTACAGATGAACTGGTTTGCAGGGAAGAAATAGAGACACAGAGGTAGAGAACAAACGTATGGACACCAAGTGTGGGGAAGCCATGGGGTGGTGGTGGTGGGACGAGTTGGGAGATTGAGATTGACCTGTATACATGTATATGCATAAAATACATAACTAATAATAACCCGCTGTATAAAAAAGTAAATAAAATTAAATTTCAAAATGTTAAAATATAAAATTTAAAAATAAAACAGAAAAAAGCTCTTCCCTTCACACAGATGTATTTATAGGAATAAATTATTTTCCATGCTTATATCTATAAATACATAAAAGAGGAATAAAAGCTAACTTGAACCATAAACGAAGAAAAACCTGAACCGACCAGTTATACAGAGAAAAACACTATCAGGGCACTTGCTCCAACGGTAAACAATATTGAAATTGTTCAGAGGTGGGGAATCATCTCCCGTACAGCCCAGCAACCCACACCCCACACAAGGAGCTTCCTCATTGCAAAGCGGGGGGACCGAGCCGAGGCATCTCTGAACAAAGGTGAGCTGAGCCCCAGGCCAGCTGTTGCTGAACTGTTCCCACCCTTCCCAGGTAAAACACCTGAATATGTACAAGGGCTTGAAAGACTAGAGGAAGGGCCGTGGAGCCACAACAGCGAGAGAACGCAGGCCAACTTGGTGCCTCCAGGCCAGCCAGGGTGGTCCTGGCCCAGGGCACTCTTCCGGAAGCTTTCCATTGTCCTGCCAGAGATACCCCACCTGTCCCGGCCCCCACTGATTTTTTTCCTTCCTCACCTCTGTCCGGAGAGAAAATTCCAGCGGGAGGTATGGGTGACACATCCTCTTCTTTACAGGTGGCAGCTTGGCAACTCCTGCAGAAAGGCCAGCAGAACTCCACTCACACCGGGCCACCAACAAAGCTGTGGCCCCTCACTCCTCCCACCAGCACAGCCCCGAGACTGCTCACGGGGCAAAGAATATGGAGGCAGGCACAGCTTCAGGGGCTATTGCTGCCTGGAGCGCTGTTTATATTGACCTCAACCAGGGCCACACCTGGGGAGGGCCGGCCGGCAGGATAAGGCTGCCCACGTCAGCTAATCCACAACCCTCAGGGAATCACAGTGTTGAAAATGGACCTCGCTAAAGCAGAATAGAAGCCAAGGAAAAAAAAGGACACAATGCCATTTGCAGCACCGTAGATGAGCCTAGAGGTTATCACATGACTTGTAGTAAGTCAGAAAGTGAAAGACACATATCGTATCATATCACTTATAGGTGTTACCTAAAAATGGATACCAGGGCAGATATTTCCACGGAGAAGGGCAATCACAGATTCATTAAACAAACTTATGGTTCACCAATGGGAAAGGTGTGAGGATGGGTTTCATTACGATATTGGGGTTAACAGACATATACAAACACAGGTGACATATATAATCACCTAAGACCTACGGAATACAAAGAGAGAGGACTACTCAACATTCTGTCTTAACGTACATGGGCAAAGGATCCCAGGAAGACAGACATCTGTATATGTGTAAAAGAACCACATCTTCCACACCTACAACAAGCCAAGCATTGTAATCAAACTTGCTGTAATAAAAAATAAAAAATTAAATTAAAAACACGAACAAGAAGTAGTGAGACAAACTTGAGGGGCTTTCTCCTGGCACATTCCATTCTAAATTCCAATCTAGAACAAGACTTCCATTGAGGCTCTGTTGCACTAATAACCTGATTTGAAGAGAGAACTGCTGCCACCTTGTGGCCGTTTCACACAACAGCAGCTTTAATCCCAGCGCTAAAGGTCAGTTGATATTCAAAATCATTGCAGGCCTGTAAATGACACCTGCCCTGAAAACAAATCCTGGGGTCACATATCGACCAAAAAATTCAAAGGACGTCCATATTTCAAAACGACCGTTTTCAAAAGCCATAATTTTACGCACATTAGTGTTCTGCTTCTTTGTCTTTCTTTCTTTTTTGGTTAAAAACACGGGAATGGAAAAAGGCATCCCTCAGAAGGGGCGAAAATAGTTGCAAACGAATCAATGGACAAAGGTTTATCTCCAATATATATAAACAGCTCATGCAGCTTAATATTAAAAAAACAAACAACCCAATACAAACATGGGCAGAATATCTAAAGAGACGTTTCTTCAAAGAAGACACAGAGATGGCTAAGACGCACATGAAAAGCTGCTCAAGAGCACTAATTATTAGAGAAATGCAAAATCAAAACTACAATGAGGTATCACCTCACACCTGTTAGAAATCAGCATCCATCAG